>NC_068299.1:19486617-19784734 GCF_025860055.1 Xyrauchen texanus | reverse complement strand
GCCTGTTACTTCCCTCTTATCTAAAGAGATTTAACATGCCCCGTCTCTCCTGTTACTTTCTGCTTTGCTGAGTGCATGGTCAATAAATTGAACTCCAGGCTACAGAAACTCAAGAGGTTTAAAGTACGAATGTCTTCTGCCTCCACTTAATACTAATCAATGTTCAGGACTTGGTAGTATTGGCAACATTATGCATGTCCCCTGTTACCTCAAGGTTTCATTCTGTTTCTCAAATGGTAAATACTTGGCTTCAAACAAACCTTACTGATGTTGTGTAATACACAAAAATGTATATTATACTATATACATCAGTTAGTTCCGGTCCTCGAATCTGATTGGATGAGACATTCCATGAGCACTGATGGTCTGACACCATCAGCACTCGGATGCTTCACTGTGTGTGTATCACTCCGCTTGTGTTCGTGCCATAAACTAAAGTATAAGAGCAGTGCATATGTGTTAAGAGCTACTGTATAAGTGTCTCTTATTTTTATTTTATCTCATTACATATGTTAGCCAGCAGGTGGTGGCAAAAGATCATTTTTGTGTGTAATATGAGCCAGTTGTAATGTGAAGTGAATCTGCGTCAGTCATTGTTTACACAACATCTTTTCTTGATCGCTTGTATTACTACTACATGACTAAAGCTAGAAAATAGCTTAAAACTGCTTTAGACAAACAACTTAAGCATTAAGGCTCATCACAGCTGAGAGGTGGATTCACCAGCTGACATTCACGGCATGTTGCACACCACTTGCAAACATCTCCGTGAATGCCCGGCCAATAGACATGGGCCATTAGGTGGTTGTTTTTTTTCCTCGCCCTAAGTGACCCACAATCGGATTATGTATCTGAGTATTTTAAAAAATGGGTTGTATCCTCTTTTCTCTAAGCTGCCTGCATCACTCGATACAACCATTTATTTATAATAGATAATTATTTATATACGAGTGCAATGTCTGGCTGGAGGCATTGACCATCAATCATTTTCATTTAAAGGCATGTCTAAGGGTCTCATCTCGGGTCTGCTCCAGAGGGAAAACCCAGCAGCGAAATCTCTAAGGGCTGGGGAAGCCGGGACATCCCTCTCCCTTGTGTCATTCTGACTTGGAGCTGACATGATGGCCCTGACTCCATCTCCCCAGCCAGCTAATCGCAAACCACACACACCGAGACACTTTGGTGCAGGACCCATCCACACATAATCTCCCCAATAATGACTGAAATGCTGGCCAATTCGTCCCCAAAAACAGCGTAACCACCACTTCTACTCAATATTTTTGCCCCTAAAATTTTATAGCCAAAGGGCACTTTTGTGGGGTATTCGTGAACGTCACCATGCATACACCTCACCTTCACCCTACGTGCTGCACCCAAAGAATCCCGTTGAACCAAGAATTGGTGAATCAAGGTTTGATTCCAACCCAAATCCACCAAGGCTCGGTGTGTACCCCCTTGAATACTCACAGGTATCTGGTATGTCCCTGCTCGGTCAGGGGGCAGTATGCAGCTTGTCGGGGACCCAGACAAACACAGCCACATCCATTGCCGAACATTGGTCCTGGATGTGACCCGGCTCCCCGCAACGCCAGCACACCGGCCCAGATCCGGGTACTGCAGCAGGTTAGCCACTGGCAGATGTTGGGCAACGAGCTGAGCCTCCTCTGACAAAAGCGGCAGCAGGTGAACCACCCACTGTATCTGTGGCCAGCCCAACCCCATTGCGCCCCGCTCGAACGGCTCATTGAAGGCTTTGGGGTCATACTGGGGACCCATCTTGGCCAGGGTGATCTGAGGTGGGTGTCCCACACATCAGTAAACTCTGGATCACCCGCTGGTCCTCCACCTGGGCTTGCAGGAGTGCCTCAAAACTTTGCTCCTGTTCCACTCGAGGCTCCAGGAGGGCGTGGGGTTAAGTCTGGAGGATGCCAGCGAGGGTCTTGAGGATGTCCGCCAACAGCGAGGACTCCATGAGGACGGATCTTCCTCTCACTTAACACTTTAATTTTCACAAAGGCGTGCGGTGTCAATGTATCAAAGCTTCATTACCGCAAATGCTTGCAAGCATGTATGATCGCACTGGTATGACAGATTAAATATTCTGTCAAAACAGATGTCAGTTTTCAGTAAATGGTGCAATTAAATGCTATAGTTTGTTGAAACTTTGCCTAGTATAGATAAGAGCTTTACCCTGTGAAAATGAATATCAGGATTAAGCCTTCAAGTATTTGTGCTCCTTGTAGTCTGTAAAATTACTCCCATCTCTTTAAGCACAAGTTTGAATTTCCAAAATACACCACTTAAGGCATCAACAAGTTAATTTATCAATCCCCTGCAAACTACAAAAAAAAATCATTTTCAAAACATCTGCCATTTAAATAGTTAATAGAATAGTTAACCCAAAAATGAAAATTCTCTCATTTACTCATGCCGTTCCAGATTTGTATTTCTGTCTTTCTTCAGCAGAACACAAAGATAGTTAAGTTAATGGGTGCCAAAATGTTAAAGCTCCAAAATCCACATAAGGGCAATATAAAAATAATCCATTAGACTCCAGTGGTTAAAGCCAAAGATTCTGAAGCGATATGATGTGTGGGTGAGAAACGGATCAATATTCAAGTCCTTTTTCCTTCACTTTATCCTCCTGTTTTTGGTGATTCACATTCTTCGTGCATATCACCCCTACTGGGCAGGGAGAAGAATTTATGAAAAAAACAATTACTGAAATTGTTAACACACCCATCTCCTGTCTGAACACATGGATTTAACCACTGGACTCATATGGATTACTTTTATGCTCCCTTTATGTGGATTGTGGAGCTTCAAAATGTTGGTAATTCACTTGTATGGTATAAACCTACAGAGCTGAAATATTCTTCTAAAAATCTTCATTTGAGTTCTGCTGAAGAAAGACAGTCCTACACATCTGGGATGCCAGGAGCATAATTAAATTATGAGAGATTTAAAATGTTTGGATGAATTATCCCTTTAAGGTTTTAAGATTAATAGTGTTTACGTAAAACTTGGAATCATCGGATATTCTCTGCTTTTGATGTTTAAATGTAAACAGTCATGCACACACAACTTGCACACACAACTTGCACACACAACTTGCGCACATTGAATAAACCAATAAGAACGCAGGTAAAGGAGAAATCAGAATAATTGGCAAAACTATACATGTACTGATTGGTTTGTGCATAAACCTTTTATGACCTTAGCCCGATAATAGGGCCGCCACCGATTAAGGATTTTCCAAGATCATACCACATTTTGGCCATCTGTCCTGGAAAAATGTAATTCCATTTCAGAATGCAAAATGTCCAGAAATTAGATATTTTTTTCCCAATGCATTCACCCATATCCACACTTGTTTATATGTAGCCTATGCTATTCAAGGAGAAGACACTAATTAAACGCCTTCATTTTAGTGATTCTTTTTTTTTTGGGGGGGGTTCATGCAATTCTAAAGCTCTCCTAAACCGTCCTCTCATATGAAGCATTTATTTTTGTGAGTCAGTAGTTTTGCATGATTCATGTAGATTAACTGTATTTATGGACAATTCATTTGAGTTTCACTCCACAAAATTTCTTAATTCTTTTTATATGTTGCTGAAAATGAAGGTACATTTAGCTGTTCTGGTTTATTTGTTCAAATGCTGTTTAATTCTGAAAGTTATATACTGTATTTAAAACATATAATGCTTCAGTGTAGTTAAAGGCGGGCCCAGATGGAAAAAAAAAGTCTTTATATTCCGTCTGGGCCTGGATATATCCCCTGTTGTTAACGGCTTGTAGTGTAGCTAATTACTGTTCTAAATTCAAAATTGCTCAGGGACAGAGTACAGTCATATGTTCAACTTAAATGCAATAAAATTAGTTATGGTGATGTTTTGCAATAATTTCCATATCAAACAAAGAGTCAACGGTCATAAAAATATTTTATTGCTTGTATGTTGGCCAGCAGTAGACTACTTCTTTGTAATTGATAGGGTCTTCATGAATTTTACAGGGCAGAGCTGAAGGAAAGCTGATTAAAGAATTTACATGACCTTTCACATTGTTAGCTTATTAATCATAACTGGTGTAAATTCATGCATTTAAGCACTCAATGATTGTATGCATAAACCTGAAAAAAGGTTTGTTCCCATAATATTTAGGTGAAAATATAATGTAAAGTTCTTGCCTCTAACAATAACAGCCTGGGGTGGCATTTTTCTCTGCTTGGCCCAGAATGAAATGATATTTTTAGGCTATTGATCTATGAGTCCTGACCTTAGTACCATGCAGCACAAGGGCTAATGAGGGAGTGGCACATTTGCGACCCCCAGCTGTAGACACACAGCATCAGCCAATTGGTTCAAATGCATTTAGCTGCTTCCCTGCGATGAGAAGGATTTGTTAGGGTGAATGAAGAGCTTGTTTGCATTTTAATTTGAATGTCAGTACAGCATGTCATCTTGGAGTTTCTCTGTTCCTGATGTTCATTCCCTGTATGGCATAACGCTGTGGTTTCCACCACACACATCCTACTTGTCACTGAGTGTGACCGGATATGGAGTATATTTGGATAAAATTTTTCCATGTTGCTTTTGAGCAGTTTTAAAGGGAAGGTTCAACCTAAAAATCTATATCCTGTCATCTATTACACACCTTTATGTTATTTCACATCCACATGACTTCCGTTCTTCCATGGAACACAAAAGGAGATATTTAGCAGAGGTCCAAGCTGCTCTTTTCCATACAATGACAGTGGATTGGAAAAGAACATCTTTTGTTACTATTCACTTTCATTGTATGAATTCATTGTCCTGGATATTCTGCAAATATCTGCTTTTGTGTTCCACAGGATAAAATAATGTCATACAGGTCTGGAACTCCATAAGTCTTTCTTACTTCTATTCCATGCAGGAGAGGAGCATGTATGGTTTTAGAATGGCATAAAGGTAAGTAAATGATGACAGAGTTTTGGGTGCACTATCCCTCCTAAGGTCCATTGTTGATTGTACATAGAATGTATGCGTCACGTTATTTATCAAATTTCAATGTCCAGAGTGCAAAAAATTCATATTCTGATCATGGATCGTGCTTGTGTTGTCATGTTTGTGGATTGTGACAGATACAAGGGAGAAAGATGGCAGATTCAGTTGAAGGCCAGTGAATGTGACTTTCGTCCCAGAGGAGCTGGTATAGCCTGGGCCCAATTCCACCAGCCAATTATTCCCTCCTTACACCGCCTGCTGCGAGCCCTCCTACAGGCAGCTGTCCTGCCTGGCGCCCAGTGACTAAATTTGACAAAAATAGGAAATCTCTGTAGAGCACTGTTTGTAATTTAATCCAAAAGGTGTTTCTTTTTTGAACCGAGTTTAACACAGTCTGTGTAATGTGAGCTTGGCCGCTGCAAATGGAATGGTAATTGCTTTTCGCTTCCCAGATATGTGAAAAGGACACATGAATCATCTCCGGAGAGGGATTGTTTTCAAAACCATCATCGCTGGATGTGTTTTTTCCCTGCTCCCATCCTCAGTCACCACCATCACTCACCTTGACAAGGAAGTCATTAAATTGGTGATGTTGAATTCCTTCTACTGTTTTGTCAGGTTCACTTATTCCTTCAACCTTGAAATCTTCTTTCTTCCCCTCAAAAGCAGCTCTATTACTGAGAGACGAGGTCTTAATTTTCATGAATTTCAAATCATTTCAGCACACGTATTCTGAAAAATGAGTGTCAGCGGTTATATTTTCAATAGACATAATGGTTTATGCAGGTCGCTTAAGCATGTTAAAAAATACATTTGAGCCTGTGTCTTTAATGCAGAAGAAATATGTATGCAGAATGGTGGGAGGGATGTTCCTTCTTCATGCCTGAGATAGCAATACAATCGCCTTCTTATTTATAGCTTTTCTCTGTTGAAACAGTATTGGATCCATATCATAGCAGTTAATTTTCCATGAAAAGCTGATTCATAATATGAAATAAAGCTGCATACTGAAATTAATGACCCTTGCATAAAAACATCACTCATTATTTATTTGACCGTTTGTGTTCCACTCTTTGCTTAAAGGGTTAGTTCACCCAAAAGGAAAACTGTGTATTTATTTACTCACCCTGAAGTCATTCAGAACTTATTTCTTGTTATTTTTCAATGCATTGCAAAAGGACAAATTTATAAGAATCTTTGCACAACTGTATATAAAAAGTTTAAATTAACCACATCTGTTAAACTCAAAAATGTAAAAAAAAAAAAAAACACCAAGATACTAAAAGTTGCCCATATGACTATTTAAAGTCTGCTGGAGCCATACAACAATGCTGTGTGAGGAGCAGAAAAAAATGCAAGTCATTATTCACTGATAATCTTCCCCTCTAGTGAGCTGTTAATGCAAGTAATGCTGCGACCAAATCATTGAATCAGTGGGTTTAACTCGACAACTGAGTGAGCGTTGGTTTGGCTGCAGACAGCCCCTCGACGTTAAGTTGTAGAACTCTAAGTGCCGGTCCAATGGCTTGAAAGTCACTGCACACTGGCTCGTCGGGATCTGCTGATGGTTGTAGCACATGACTGGGATTCATTGCTGGAATTCGGTCTGCTGGTTGGATCATTGCAACCTCAGATCCTGGCTGGAGACTAGGTCGGAGTTGACAGGGAGCGCGACGTGAACGCTGATCCAATGCTCCCCTACTCGAGAACTGGATCAGTATGATTCAAGAACAAATAATTTAGTCTGATTTGTCAACTGTACCACCGGGTCATTCTAAAGAATAATTTGTTTACAACTCGGACTAATTCGGGTCTGGAGTTCAACTCACTGACTGTGATCCAGGCGCAGCAGGAAAAATAACTGTATTTGGGTTTGGAACAACATGAGGGTGAGTAAATAATGGCAGAATTTTCATCTTAGTATGAATTATTGTTTTAAATGTTTGTCCAGAGTTCTCTGCTGCTCTAGAAAGCCAGAGTTGGAGCTGATGTCCCTGTTTAACTGGACAGCGATGATGGTGTCTGTAAGGTTGAGGTTCTCTCACATCATGGGGAAGGCCAAAACCAAAGCTTCAGAGTGATTTTCTCCCATTGCACTGTGAACCAGCACTTTAACTGCAGCAAACAAAGAGCCTTTCATCTTATTCTACATTACTGACATGGGTTAAAATGGACATATTTACTTATTAAAATCACTAGTGCCGGCTGACTTTGCTTTACATTTATTCTTTTGCTTGGTCTCTGCTTAATTTAGTACTTATACAATCATTGACAAAATTATCCAGTAGGATGTCAAGTTAGTCAGACTTACCATTTTGAGAGAGCGCAGCTTTAATGAAAGATGCAGTGGAGCTGAAATACTGGCTCAAATCAAACAGTGGGTGATCTGAAGCCTCCACTCCACAGTAAGACATACTCATGTCTGCTTAGAAGTCAGCGCCTGTGTTGATGCGATGTGGCCCATCGGCACAATTTACAATATGAGAGCTGCCCAGATCAGTAAGGAGTCCTTTATCACAACCTGATGACCTGAAATGAATAGCTGTTTTAACGTACAGTTAAAAAAAAAATATTTGGACACTTCAGTCACACTTAAAATGAATCTCATTGCATTAGATACAAAACATCAAACCAAGTGGCATCTGCAAACACTACTGTAGTATAGGCCTTTTCTCAGAACTTCCTTTTCTAAGCCATTTTTGCAATTTCCTTTAATCTACTGGTCCCAAGATGATTTTAAGCTGTTGTATGAAGTCAGTTCCCCTCAAGTTCACACAGGTGTCCTCACATTACTTATTGACATGTTTCATAAAGTTTGACAAATATAAAGATTCAAAGTACTTTTTGTCTTTGCTTTAGATAAATGAATTTTGTTTTTTAATTGGAAACCTACATTTGTTCTTTTCTTTTTTTGTTTAATGTTTTGAAAAGTTTAAAAAGTGCATTTGTGCTTTAGCAAAGTCTTTCTAGCAAGTCAGTCCACTGGCAGTTATCTTTGTAACATTCACGGGCAGCTATTTTTCTATGTAAACACTAGGCATGCAAGAGCAGCTCAGATGTATTTGAATGGGGAAAGACTGAAATCTCCAAAATGTTTTTTCAGGATTACGATCAAATAACATATTTCAAATCAGCAGTAAAATCTGACAACACTAGTATCATTAAAAAAAAAAAAAAATGTAAATCCCGGCTTGTATAGCTAATGCACATGTGCAGTCTCGAGTTGACTGACAGGCGATGTCTCCATCTAAAAGGTGATTAGCTCTTTTACCTGTAAGGTGGGACTTCCTTTCTGCATCCGTTGACCTTTGGGCATTTCAGTTTCTCCCATTCATTTTAATAGAAATGGCCTGTCTCTTCTAAATAGTCTCTTGCTATAGTTCTTTAGAATAAATTCTTTGTTTCATATTTTGTTATAAAATGCAAAGACATTCATACATTTTAAGTGTGGCTTAAGTGTACAAATAATATGTCTATGTGTTTTTGATTACATCATTTACATGCATAGATGTATCAGTAAAGGCATAGTGCTTGTACAAATAGGAAAAATCATACAAATTGTGAATACTTAAAACATGGTGGTTCAATACTTGCCCTTTTCCTATGTACAGACCGTGCCAGATGTGACTGACAGGTCCAAAAGGCTGTCTGTTAGCATCAGACACGGCAGGTCACATCTAGATGGCATCTCATACACTACCAGCAGATGAGAAGCTTGTGATTTGTTTTCAGGAGCCTTTCTGTTTAAAACAAAGCCTTGAGATAAAAAAAAAAAAAATTGCAATCCTTTGAATTACCGATATGGCATTATATTCTGAGATAATTCATACTGTGAGTAGAAAGAGTAATGCCTGTTTTTGTGGAAGTGTTTATTCTTAGTAATATTTTACAAATATCAGTCTGACCTTTTGTGCTCTGTAGTCCATTTTGCCTTAATAGCCACAAATAGGAAATTAGGTGTATGTTAACAAGATTCCCACTTTGATAACACGTATAAAATATAACACACTAGCTTATACACCATCATTGGTACAACATTTTTATGAGAAAATATTACTTACTTGTAACAAAGACCTACAGGTTTAACAAAGCGAGTACTAAAAAGTACACATACCCCTGGTTGGGAATCACTGATTTAGGCCTTTGATTTGATTGCAACAAGAAAACTTTTATAAAATGTTTGGTCTGTTCCACTGGATTGACTATTTGAAGATATTGTTGATTGACCACCAATTTTAAAACAAATATCCATGGGTCATGGCATGGGTAGAAACTGTAAATATGT
This sequence comes from Xyrauchen texanus, assembly GCF_025860055.1. NCBI lineage: Eukaryota > Metazoa > Chordata > Actinopteri > Cypriniformes > Catostomidae > Xyrauchen > Xyrauchen texanus. The sequence goes on along the minus strand of NC_068299.1, from coordinate 19,775,467 downwards.
TGGAGCATATGAGACCCATTAGAGAGTCACTACAGGGGAGCGACCCTTAAGACATTTAGTCATGCATGGCTCTTCCACCTTGCCTGGATAAAGAGCAAGCCACAGCCATTTCATTTAAACCCAGTAAAAAAAATCAAAACATGCTTGCTGGTTCATTTCGGGCGAGTTCAAAGTATGTTTCATCTGGAAGACATTTTAAAACACTGCCATTTATTTTGCGACCCTGCTACCCTTTGGAAGTTTATGGGGAAACCCTTCATATTTGCCTCCTGATACCCACTTTGCCACTGCAAAACAAGGGGTATTAGCAAATCAAATCAGGCCCAACAGAACTGAGACAAATCCATGGGGGAGAAGGCCCTTCAGGGACATGTCTTTGAAATGGGATTTATCACATTGCTACCAAGTTTTCAGTTACAATTTGTAAGTTTCCAGTTTTTTCTTCCTCTCTCGTACGAGGATAATGTCAAGATGTCGAGGATGGTTAAGAAAGCCAGGATTAGGACAGATGTCCCTGTGCTGGCATACAGCTTTAATGACCTCCATTAAAGTCAGATCCTCACAGATCACGAGAAAGGCCAACACCAGGTGGCTGAGTGACACTACAATCAGACACTGGACAAACACTCTTCCTGAAGAACAGCGTGCAAGACATTCAGCTTAAAGCCTTGGACTAGTGGGTAATGTTTACAAAATATCTAGAGTTCTGGCAAACTTGCCGCAAATTCACCACTCATTATTTTCACATGCAAATGAGCTTGCAATTTACGGAAAATGTTTGCCAGACGTTTGCAGCTCTTCACTGGTAGTGAACCTGCAGCAAACCTTTGGCGACAATGAAGAGTTTGTATTGAGTGGTGAATTTGCAGCATTGTCAATATAGATGTGGATCAATTTAGCAATGTAGTTTGCAGCAAGTTTGCGGCAACTCTAAAAAAAAAAAAAAATGTAAGGGTGGTGATGTGCTTTTAATTTAAGGGTTTTATTTAAAACCTGAAAAAGAAGAAGAATATGGTTAATTTCAAAACAAGTCATATATACATGCAAGTAGTATGAAATATTGGAGATTATTTAAAGGTGAAGTGTATAATTTCTATGCTTCTAGTGACACCAAATGGAATAGAAACATGATCACTGTTTTCAGATTTCCTGAAAACTCCCCAATTGTCTATTGTTTGGACAAACTGATTGCCCTGCCTCTAACACCATTGCTCAAGCAAAAGTCGCCATGTCAGGCTGGTCGGGATACTCAAAGAAAGAGAGTGATTTTGCTGCTGTATAGAAATATAGAATAGAATAGAATCCTTTATTTTGGTCACACATTATACACACAGTTTTTTGCATATATACAGTGAAATGTATTAGTTTTCACATATCCCAGCTAAGCTGGGGTCAGAGTGCAGGGTCAGCCATGATACGGCGCCCCTGGAGCAGATAGGGTTAAGGGCCTTGCTCAAGGGCCCAACAGTGGCATCTTGGTGGTGCTGGAGCTTGAACCCCCGACCTTCTGGTCAGTAACCCTGAGCCTGAACCACTGAGCCACCACTGCCCCCAATCTGTAGATGTGTCTCTGTAAAAGAGAGGTTCAGTGTTGACATGAGGGGGTCCACTAGCAGCATTCACAGTGTGTGTGATCTACATACTGTACAGCATTGGCTTGTCTCTTGCCGCAACCCTGAGAACAAAAACACAAAGATATCACAAGTACTATACTCTATTAAGAGCCATGATGGAGCGTTATATTTGTATATTTATATTTGTAACCTTAAATGCCCTACAATACATCACATTGATAGGCACCTTTTATTTACTAAATGCATGTACAATACTGCACAATATGAGAGTGAATATGATCTCTCATTGACTGTTAGATGACATTTAAGATGTCTTACTGTGTTGTGGTTGGCTTCTTACATGTGATACTACACCTTTACAATGTTTTTTCCTATGTGGGTGCAGCCTGTTGCACTGTGTATGTTTACCTTGAACAGCAGACTTGCTGCCTAATACATACTCATTGCTAATGTACACATTAGGCCACACTTGGTTGACATGTCCAGTGGGCCGTCTGTCAGCCAACAGGAAATTCTGCATTTCAACAATGGATGGTGTTTCAGAGCCACACATCTCCATGACAATAAAAAAAGAAAGAAAAAACAGCCAGACTATCCTGCAGCATATTTGGTGGCTGTGACTTTACCAAGTATGTCATGCATTTTGGAACACCGTTCCTATCAAACAAGCTGTGGCAGCAAGGGGCATGGTCAAGTGCCCGTCCGGAGAGAGAGAAGCGGTAAGGGAACTTACACCTGAGCTAAATTATGTCTAACACCTGTCTATAATTCCAGTGAGCACGGGGAGAGCGGATAAAACAACCCACGCCACCAGCAGTCAAGAGAGAGAGTCTGGGGTCTGAACTATTGCAAAGCTGTATATGTGTAAATAACAGTGTTAATGTGAAGCTGTAAGCTCAGAAGAGTTGACAATTAAAAATCCTTACCTGAGAGGAGTTACTCGCCTTCCGTGTCCTCCTTTGAAACCCGTTACACTGGTGCCGAAACCCTGTATCTAAATCGGAGTCCTCCCTGTTGCCTGAGATCCTCCAGTCCCTCGCTGGTATGCATCAGGCGAACCAACAATCCATGATTGAGCTGCGCCAAGACCAGGACCGACAGTTCTTAGAGATCCTGCGGGCTCAAGCAGAGGACCGGCAAGCAATCCGGAGCCTCCTTAGCCAGGAGAGAGCCCCGGCCATGACCCCGGACATCCGCAGCCAGCTGCCACCCCCCTCGCTTCTGAAAATGGGGGCGGAAGATGATGCCGAGGCCTTCATCAACCTGTTTGAGAAAACAGCGGAGATCTGGGGCTGGCCGCGTGATCACGCATCCAGGCTCCTTCCATTACTCTCCAGGGAAGCCCGGCTTGCCGCCCAACAGTTGCCGGCAGCTAATCTCCTGGCCTACGCGGACCTGAAGAAGGCTATCCTGCAGTGGGTGAGTCGCAGTGCGGAACAGTATCAGCAGCTGTTCCGGTCCTTGAAGCTGGGGAAAAACGACTGCCCGTTTGCTTTCTCCCAGCGGCTCTGAGATGTGTGCCAGAAATGGCTGCTGGCGGTGGGTCGTGACGTCGGGGGAGTGGTCGACCAGGTGGTACTGGAACAGCTGGTTCATGGACTGCCAAAGGGGACAGTGGAATGGTCCAGTGCCACCGCCCGGCATTGCTGGAGGAAGTTGTCCAGCTTGCGGAGGACCATTTGGTGGTGTACCCGAGGGCGGAAGAGCCCTTTTCTCCCTCTCTCTCTCTTCCCCCTCCCCCTGTGTTTTTCCCTCCTCCTTCTCAATCTGCTCTCTCCCCAGAGCCCGTTCCTGCCCCGAGGAGGCAAGGAACTCCGCCAACGCGACCAGTTCCCCGCACAAGGTGGTGGACATACCCCCCCTCCTCTAAAGCGCCCCGCCACCCTCCCCCTCAGATGGAAGTGTCCCCCGACACGGGTGCGGGCATAACGTCTGGGCCTGCTGGGGTTGCGGGGCACTTCCGGGATCAATGCCCCGTGATGGAGCTGGGGACTGTGGTCCAGGTCCCTGACACCCCGTAGGCTGCCCCCGACCGAGCCGGAGCGTACCGGATACCAGTAAGTGCCAAGGGGGTACTCACCAAGCATTGGTGGACACGGGTTGCAATCAAACCACGATCCCCCAACACTTGGTTCAACCCGAGGCATTGGGCACAGCTAAGATGGTGAGGGTGAAATGTGTGCATGGGGATATTCACAAATACCCTGGTGATAAAATTTCGGGGAACAAAGCATAGAGTGGAGGCCATGGTTAGTTCCAGCCTCACCCATCCGCTGATTTTGGGGACTAATTGGCCTGAATTTAGGAATGTATTGAAGGGAATATGTGCGGATGGGTCCTGCATAAATGCGATGAGGTGTGATAGGTGCGATGCTCTGTCTTCGGCGGCTCCACGTCATGATGACGTGGGGGGGGCTGTGGCCCCTCCCATCCTTAGGGGATTTCCCCGAAGGGGATTTCCCTTTGGAGCAGTCGCGAGACGAAACCCTCAAGCACACCTTCAAGCACCGAAACCCTTAAGCACCAAGTGAGAGTGATTGATGGTCAACAACTCTGCCCGAATATCGCACTTTCATATCCCTATTTTACAATCATAAATGAGTGGCTGTATAGAGTGATGCACGACACCCAAACAAAGGAAGATACAACCCAGCTCTTAATACCGTGGAGCCGCCGGGAAATGGTTTTCCAGGTGGCTCACTATAATCCGATGACAGGTCACCTAGGGGAAAGAAAGACACCGAACTGCTTAATAGCCGTTTTTATTGGCCGGGCATTGGCGGCGATGTCCGCAGGTGGTGTGCGGCATGCCGCGAATATCAGCTGGTAAATCCACCGGCCACCCCAAAAGCGCCATTGTGCCCCCTCTCACTGATCGAGGTCCCCTTCGAGAGAATTGGCATGGACCTTGTCGGGCCATAAGAGTGGTCAGCACACGGACATCGCTTTGTATTAGTCCTAGTGGATTATGCAACGCGATAGCTGGAAGCAGTGCCTCTGAGCAACATTTCAGCACGTAGTGTTGCGGAGGCACTCTTCAAAATAATCTCCCGGGTGGGGATTCCAAAAGAAATCCTCACCGACCAGGGCACAACCTTTATGTCACGTACGCTACGTGAGCTCTATGAATTATTGGGTATTAAATCGATTTGTACCAGTTTACCATCCGCAGACAGATGGCCTGGTGGAGCGATTTAATAAAACCCTTAAGAACATGATTTGTAAGTTCGTGCACGATGATGCTAGCAATTGGGATAAATGGCTCGACCCCGTTATTTGCAGTACCAGAGGTCCCGCAAGCCTCTACCAGCTTCTCCCCATTCGAACTGCTGTATGGGTGGCGCCTGCGCGGGGTGCTTGACGTCATCCTTGAAGCTTGGGAGGAGGGACCTTCACATAGCAAAAATTATATTCAGTACGTTCTTGATCTTAGAGCAAAACTTCACACACTGGGGCAACTAACTAATTTGTTCCAGGCTCAAGAACGACAGCACCGACTGTATGACAGGGGTACTCAGCTAAGGGAATTTGCACCGAGAGATAAGGCACTCCCAACATCGAGCTCCAAATTACTCGCCAAGTGGCAAGGGCCCTTTGAGGTTATACGACGAGTCGGGGAACTCAATTATGAGGTAAACCAAACCGATAGAGGGGGCGCACGTTAAATATATCACCTCATCCTCCTGAAATTATGGAGGGAGGCGGTCCCTGTGACATTGGCAACGATAGTTCTGGAGAGGGCAGAGCTCGGGCCGGAGGTAAACACAAAACCTATTCATAACACTCCGGTCACTTGTAGGGACCACTTCTCACCGTATCAGCTTGCAGGGGTTGCCAAGTTGCAACTAGAATTTGCGGACGTGTTCTCCCCTCTACTGGGTCGTACGAACTTCATCCAGAACCACATCGAGACCGAACTGGGAGCGGTCGTACGAAAAGAAAATAGTTTTGGGGGAATTAGATGCTATGCTCGATATGGGGGTAATAGAGGAATCCCACAGCGATTGGTCCAGCCCGATTGTCCTGGTGCCTAAGAGCGATGGGTCTGTGCGGTTCTGTGTGGATTACAGAAAAGTATGAGTTGCTCGATCGGTTAGGTACAGCTTGATTTTATTCGACATTGAATTTGTCAAAGGGTTATTGGCATCAATTTCCCACGAGAAAACAGCCTTCTCCACGCCGTTCGGATTGCACCAATTTGTGATGCATCAGTTCAGTTTATATGGGGCCCCGGCTACGTTTCAGCGTCTCATGGACCGAATCCTCAGACCGCATACAGTTTACGCCGCTGCGTATTTAGATGTTATAATAATTTATAGCAATGATTGGCAGTGGCACATGCAACATCTGAGGACGGTCCTGAGATTTCTGCGGCGGGTGGGGATCACAGCAAACCCCAAGAAGTGCGCAATTGGGCGTGTGGAGGTACGGTATCTGGGGTTCTACTTGGGCCACGGCCAGATGCGTCCCCAAATTGACAAGACTGCGGCAGTTGCGACCTGCCCGAGACCCAAGACCAAAAAGGGGGTGAGGCAGTTCCTGGGGCTTGCTGGCTATTACAGAAGGTTTGTGCCTAATTATTCAGACGGCACCAGCCCGCTGACTGACCTCACTAAAAAGGGAGCTCCAGACCCGTCCAGTGGTTGGAGCAGTGCACACAAGTTAAAGCTGCACTTTGTGGGGGGCCACTTTTACATGAACCAAATTTCCCTCTCCCTTTCCTTTTACAGACGGACGCTTCAGACAGAGGGCTGGGGACCTTACTCTCGTAGATGGTGGAGGAGGAGGAGCGCCTGGTGCTGTACCCTGGTGCAGCCAGGGAAATTCAGTGTCAACTGTCCAACATGTTTCTGATGCTGACGAAGGTTGTTGCTGACTTGGAGGATCTCACTGTAATACATCGATCGATCACGATGAAAATTAAATTCTCTGAGTTGGATACAAGAGTGGCAGATGTTGAGAAATGGATTGATTATCTGGACTCATCAGAAAGGGATTTATCCGCTAATCTGCTCGCAACCAAAATAGACCTGGGATATGTTTTGGAAAAACTGGAAAATCTCGAAAATAGGAGCCGAAGGAACAACATGGGGATTGTTGGAATTCCTGAGCACGAAGGCAGAGATATGGTGAAATTCTTGGACGACCTCTTCCCGAATCTGCTCAACATAACAGGCCATAAGCTGGAAATCGAGCAAGTTCACAGACTTCCGACTCGCAGATCTGCTGAGGGAGACAGGCCCCGATCAATTCTGGCCAAATTTCTGAGATAAAGATCTTGTGTTGCACGAGGAGTAAAGGAAAGCTTTCTTGGAAGAATCACAATATTTTCTTGTTCTCGGACTTTGCGAATTCGACAAGAGAGAAACACAATCGACTCAAGGAGTGTAAGAAACTCTTGCATCAACGGAAGATTGCTTTTGCACTGATGTTTCCGGCCAAACTGAGAATAGTAATGAAGGATGGCCGCAAAGTATTTGCATGTCCCAAAAAAGCACTGTCCTTCATAAATACTCTGGAGTAAGCCATTTGGTGTTTCTTATGAGTTGATTGACTCTCTGAACATACACTTGATTGTCTGAGGAAACTTGGCACCATTCTTGTTTCTGTTTGTGTTGGTTCCGCCTAGTGGCTGGAGTTTCTCCTTCATGAAACTTTTGCATTGCACTGGGTATCCCGGCCTGATTGAGAGTGGATGCTGGGGATGGCTGCAAAACATCTACATGTCCACACAAAGGATGTCTTTTATAAAGTTGATGGACTAAGTAAATCATGGTATATTTTTTTTACGTGGCCTCCTAGTGAATTTGACTTTTGACCATCCGAGGAACCGGGACACCTCTTTTGTTTCTTTTTGTGCTGGTTCCACCTAGCAGCTGGAGTTGGATTTGTGGAATGGCACTACTTCGGGACAGTTGTGGATGAATCTGTTTGTTCCTTGTGCTTTTTCCTCCTGTTGGCTGGAGTTTGTTTTGTGGAGTATTTTTGTGCGACATTGGAATGATTGCATCATCTACTGCACTCAGAAACAGCCGGCACACTGAACACCTGTGTGTCTGTCCGAGGAAACTGAATGGCTTTACATCAGTTGGAGTTTGATTTGTGGAGGATCACACCTTCGAGACAGTTCTGTGAATTAATCTGCATGTTCTTTGTGTTTACTCTGCCTATTGGCTGGGGTTTGTTTTACAAAGTATATTCTATTATGTAATTTTGTCTTACAATATTTGTGCAGAAGCACCGGACTTGAGCAATCCGATGGCAAAGTTGTCACGGGGCTCTCGTAGGCATGCATGGCCTTTTGAGTTTAGGGAAGATTAGGGAATTTGGGAAGATAAGGGGTGGACATGTTTTCTTTAGTGCTGGCACAAGTAATCATTATATTGATAAATAAACATCTACAATTCAAATATTTCAAACAGATTAAAGATAAATTAGGGACAATAATTATTATTGTTTTGTCAGAAATTCAGGGCCAATGGTTGGTTTTGGCTAATATTTACGCACCTAACATTGATGATCAGGGCTTTTTTATTGATCTTGAAGGGATGTTGCAAGCCTCTGGCACCCCTTATGATATAATATTGGGAGGAGACTTTAATCTATTGATGGACTCAGTCCTTAATAATAGCGAAGCAAAAGTGTGTAAGCCCCCTAGTGCAACATTGACGCTTCACAGGATGTGTACAAATCTTGGTCTTGCAGATATTTGGTGACTTTTGAACCCATCTGGTATGGACTATACATTTTTTTCATCAGTCCATAAGATTTATTCTACAATAGATTGTATTTATGGAAGTCCCTCATTTCATCTGTTGTTGATTGTTCAGTTGGAAACATCTTCGTGTCAGATCACGCCCTGGTGAGTTTAGAGGTGCTGCCACATATGGAGAAAAATGAATCATATAGTTAGTGCTTTAATGTATCCCTTTTGCAAAATCTTGATTTTCAACAAATGTTAAAGACTGAAATCAATGGAGACTAACTGTTTTCAGTATCTTCTATAGGCATGGCTTGGGAGGCACTTAAGGTGGTTCTTGGGATTCAGATCATACAGTATGCCTCATTTATCAAGAGACCCAAGGCACGAGAACTCGTGGAGTTGGAAGGGAATATTAAAAGTGCAGAGGCACAGCTGAAGCGCTGAATGTCATCTGATGGCCTCAGAGAATTGGTTGAAATAAATAGATGTAAAAATGTTGTCAAAAATGTTGGCTAGCCGATTAAGTTATGACATCTCTTATACATATAGATCAGGTGGGGTTTATTCGGGGCCGCAGCTCTTCTGATAATATTAGGCATTTCGTCAATATCATGTGGTCAGTGGCAAATGATCAGTCTCCGGTCACTGTCATCTCACTTGACTCCAGAAATGGCGTTTGATATGGCAGAATGGGAAATGTATGGGTTTGGGAGTACATTTATTGGTTGGATTAAGTTTAATTTTCCAGGGGTGGCGGGAGGTGTGGTACGTAAGCTTCTGCTTAACGCAAATTATATTTTATTATTTGTCTCTGACCATACTAGATCTATGTCTTGCCTCTACAGAATTATTAATTCCTTTTCCAAGTTCTCAGAATACAAAGTAAATTGGTCTAAATCCGAAGCTTTGGCTCTGACAGTGTACTGTCCAGTAACTGCTTTCCACCCGGGTGCCTTCCAGTGGGGTTTAAATGTTGATTGTATGTGTATATATATATTTGTGTATGTGTGTGTATATATATATATATATATATATATATATATATATATATATATATATATATATATATGTTTAGATTTTCTTTGTTATTGTAGATTTAATAAAACAATTTAATTACAAAACATAAATAAAAAAATCAACCTGAGGTCATTGCTTGTGAAGTCTTATGGTTGCTATAGGAGCCTGAGAGTGCACTGATACACTACACCAGTAAATCATGTGAATACTGAGGGCTTTTTAAGGAATATCATTGCACTTATCATTGACTGTTGTGACAAATGTGTTTACAGCTTAGGCATGGAAAGGTAAAACAGCAATGCCAGAGCTTTGAGCAATTCCCACAGGTTAGCTTCCACAAAAGCTGTCTGAAACACCAAAATGTTACTTTCTAAAAGCCTCTGAAATTTCTCCTCCTCTTGTGAACTTACATTTTTGTAGCCACTGTCTCTTTCTTTCCTTAATTGTTCTCAAATTGCTTGCTCTTCTTTCCTTGGTCAGGGATGTTGTCAACAGCCAGTCCACAGATATGCCTCTGAAGGTTGTTTCTTTTTATAAATGGTGTATAATTATAAACCTCCCTGGATACAAAGAGCTCTTCCAGGTCTTAGTGGGCAGTCATGTTTGCTTTTAAAAACCTTCTAAGCACTGGCTTACCTTAGACAATAATCTTAAGATTTTGAACATTTTATGATCTTGAATGTGCCTATCTTGGTTAGATCACAAGTGTTGTAAATCACTCCTGCAGTGGAGTTCAAGGTAAAGGTTGGTCATCAGTAGTTTTCATTGCATTCATCCATCTTTATCATGAGTCATTGTGTGGGCTAATGCACATAATCTCAAGAGGTCTCATTCACATGAAGCCAGCTGTTAGGTTAAACACTCTTCAAATCCAGATGTTCCTTTCACTTGCCTCGAGGGCGAGTCTTTGATAAATGGTGAGATTTGTACACATGCCATTTCATCGACATGTTCTGTAATTGGAGCATGTCAGAGATCCCTATCAAAAAATATTCAATGTTTTCTCTTCATTTCACCTGAAACGACTTAGTTTGTGCTCAAATTCTTCAGTAATTTAGACTACGTGTAAAACAGGATAAGCCTTAAGAGTGGTTCTCTTGCCGGTAAAGCAAGCTTTAAGCCCTATAGTAATTACAGCTTTATGAAGCTAATAAAAAGGAATTTATAGCCTGGGTGTGAAAGCCATGTACACATGTTCCATCTTAAGATCTACTTACTACTTACAATAATTGTAACCTCAAAATAAGAATCAAAATAACTCACTTTGTGTGTTTTAGTGAATCAAGTGATACACAGCAGTGCAGTGGAATAAATTAGTTTGGCTTTCTTTAACCATTATTTGGAAATGCAATAGGGTGAATACAGGTTATGTGGGACAGCTGGTAAAGTGGGACACGCAAGCTTATTCATTTATGTGTATATTCTTCCACAACTAAGAATCAACATTAAGTTCAAAGTGGTATACTGCAAATTGTTCAAATTAGTTTTGTTGGTGTAACCCAATACAGAGAATATAAAAAGGTCTACACATTCCTGTTAAAACAGCAGGTTTTTGTTATTTAATAAAATTTAAGTAATCGTATCAGACTTTTTGCACCTTTAATGTAAAAATTACAACCTATGCAATGCCAGTGAAAACCAAAATTACATTTCAGAAAGAGAGAAAAAAAAGACTTCAATCTGTATGGAAAAGAGTCCATTAGCTTGGCACATCTTTACTTGGGAATATTTTCCCACTCTTCTTTGGAAAAACGTTCCAGATCTGTCAAATTGCGAGGGCATCTTCCGTGTACGGCCCTTTTCAGAACCCCCACACAGAGTTTCTATAGGATTCAGGTCTGGGCTGGCTGGGCCATTCTAAAACATTCATCTTTTTAGCTGAAGCCATTCTTTTGTTGATTTGGATGTGTGCTTTGGATCATTGTCATGCTAAAAGCACAGGCGTTTCCAGCATTGAAGGACATCCGGGCCTTAGCCCAGACGATTTTATTTTCACACTAGCAACCACTTCTCTGTAGTCCAAAGATGGTGAGAGGGTATTCTTTGAGTTTTGCTCTGGCTGGGCCTGTTTCTACAGTTCCTAAATCTTCCACTCTAGTATATCCTCAACATCCTCTCTCCTCCCTGAATCATCTGTGATGCAAAAGAACAGATACAGCACATAACTTATTGCAAATCAGCTTCAAACAACTAATTCATCAAGTGCTACATATGTCAAATTGTGGACCAATACCATTGAAGAAAATGTATTGGGAAGAGCAGATCAGTGGGATTGCCCTAAGATCTATCATGATTCTTGAATTGTCATGTACATTACCATAAAGTCATCACAAAAGAGTTATATTATAGTGAGTAAAGTGAAGTAAAAACATTTTTTTTATATAAATTATTTAAATTTTTTACATAAATAGTCAAAATGATGTATAAGATCCTAAGTTAAAGCAATACATGAATGACTTTAGTCTAAGTTCATTGACACACCATGGCATCGAATTGTATATAATTCTCCATGTTCATCTGTCAAAATCCTTTCATTAGGATCATTGGGATAAGAAATGTTTCACTTTTAACTTTCTCTAAAGTAAAGTGACTGATTAATTGTTACCAGTTTCCATGCCTGATTCTGGCACATCTTTGCTACCCTCAAAGTGTATATTTACAACAAACTAATATCACAAAACAAGTCACACATACATTTTATGCTAATGCTTATTGGTTATCCTTAGAGAAAATAACACCTGATAAACAAGAAAATTATGCTCCAAAATGGACTCCAACCGGGGTCTCCAGCGGGAGAGGCAGATGCGCTAACCACGAGGCTAGAGGTTACAACATGTGATAGAAGTCAGTAGCAGATGTCTTGAGGTTTAGCCTACTGTGGGTGAAAGCCAGCCAGATGATGATCTTTAGACTTTAAGGACAAAAACAAATGTTTCAAAAGAATTCTTACCCACTAACTTCTTTCGGAAATTTTAGAAGCCTCATTTGCTTCATTTTTGCTGTCTTTCCTGCTAACTGCTGTTAACTCGCCACTAAGTAAAGTAAGTTGATGTCAGCTCCTCCCCTACCTGCTGCATATTCAACAGAGAGGAAGAAACGGAGTCGCCCATAGGCTACCGACAGCAAAGGAACTTATTCTATAGGCTAGATTATGCCTATGTCTATTTTTACAGGCTGTATGCAGTATGTGCAAAGCCAAAGCACAAAGAAATAAGGCAACTTATGATTTCGGAGGTTTACATAGGCTATTGTCCGGTTTCATATTTGTCAGTCAACTTTTCAAAATACATTCGGGGCTACACTCAAAACATTCGGGGCTGAAGCCCCGGCAAAATCGGCTGCCGCTGCCTCTGGCTAAAAGGTGAAAGATCTCTTCGTTTTCAGCTTTCTAGCAGACGGCAGAAGGTTCTGTGCCAAAACTGACTGTTACTTTGAGCCATTCATAATTCCCCATAAGTGCACACTTATGCAGTTAAGTTATTCTAAGTTTTGTATTTTTATTTTATTTTCTCTGAATTGTGCCACTTTGGTTTTCCGTGGCATTTCATAGGTTGTAATTTTTACATTAAAGGTGCAAAAATCTGATATGATTTACCTTTGTTTCATACATCATAATACCTTTTAACAGGGGTGTGTAGACTTTTTATATATATACACTGTATATTAATTTATATTCAGAGATTTTAAATTATATTTTTTGACTTAAATAATACCAATTATTAATGTAGATGTTGTTACCATGTGAACCACATTTTAGGTTAACATTAATTTCAGTGTGGTATATTTGATGAAACTGATGTAGATCATTTGGATCATATTTTAGAACCACCAATGCAATTTTATCAGAAAGTGCCCCAGTTAACCTGTACTCACCCTACAGTATATGATTTGTATTAAGTTATCCAAATTTACCCATTTCAAACTTACAGAATATTTCTTGCGAAAGATCCCGTTTGGGTTTAAGTCATAAATAATTTCTGAATTCAAAGTAGATAGTTGCTTCATATAGCATATGCTTTTAACTATGCTTTAAAAATATATATATATTTCTTCAAAGCAATTTGTACATGTCAAAGCATACTGTATGTTGCTTCAGGGCTGATATGTTTGTTTGTGCTTTTAATCCACGTTCAGATATCTAAGCCTTGACAGTCTTCCTTGAGAAAATACTGACACAATGTAATCATTTACAGATGCCTCTGCTCTCCAGTGCACTTGTGTGACAGAAATGCGGTGATCAACATCACCCCCTCAGTGCCTCATGTTCCTCCACAGTCAGATCATGAGAGAAGACTTGGCTTGAGCCCACGCAGAGCTGGTTCCTGAGTTTACTGATATATAGCCTACACACACACACACACACACACACACACACACACACACACACACACACACACACACACACACACACACACACACACACACTTGGCTTAACTGCTCATGTCTTTTCCCACTTTCTCTTCTCAACTGTTTCCATGATTTATCAACATACAGTGTATGCCAAGCAGCTAATCAGGAAGCAAAGTAGTGTCTTAATTTAATGTTCCCTGTGTCTAGGGATGCATTTGGGTCTGGCTTTCTCTGGCTGCAGAGCTGCTCCAAGAAAACCCAGTGGATGAGGTTCTTCAAATATAGCTGCATGATGATGAAATGTTATTGACAAGGTGAAAGAGGACAGAATGGAACATATGATATGATTTATTTATCAATATAGCAAATGTTTTCACAGTGTGGCAGAATGTTGTAAAAGAGGCCCTGTTGTATGCTTATTAAGGATAAAAACAAGAAAGACAATTACTGATGGAGGTCACTCAGTACAAATAAGAGCAGAATCTCCTTATTAGAATGTAGCTGTTTAATGCCTGCATTTCATGGCAAGCACTGCACTCTGCTGTTGAGACTTGGAAGCACAAGGAAAATAAATTACTGAGTGCACCTTTAATATTGTACCTCAAGGCCCATCATTATATAACTTAACTGCCATTGACAGGATCATCTATAGATTTTAACTGACATAAGTACATCAATCCTGCCAAGTGAGGTAGACTACAATATTTACAAGGCAAGTTATATGACAGATCAACAAATGTAAAAAATGTTTTTTTTTTTTGTTTTTGCAAAGTTTCCGTCTTAAAAGTTTGTGAGTGTGAAAAGCTCATTGTGATAAATTTCCATGGGCGATGGGACTGAGCGCGAAATAGCTTCAGTGACTTCTTATAGTACAGATTCGCTGTCAATCAAAAGGAGATGCAGTCTTTCGACAGATCCTCCAATCATCACGCGGAAGCCCGGAGTCCGGGCCAGCCCACTCCTCATTCACCCCCAGAGACACTGAGCGTCCGTGGGCGGGACATAATCGCAGCATTTATCCAATGACCGTTGGATAAATAAATACATTTTTATTCCATAACACTTGTATTGTGTGATACTGGGTTGTTCTTAATAGCACAGCTTTGTATGCTAAAACTGCATAATTGAGCATTCAGAAATTGGCAGCAAATCTAATTCCACGTCTCATCACACAGGGGATTAGAGACTTCAGGGGAAACGCTGATGAAACCCCATTAGAGAGTACATTTCCAATAAAGATTACTGTACACAGTAACACAGTTGGAGACTGTATATCATTATTGGCCCTGTTTGACACCATTTTTGAAACCTTTATATTTCAATAATAGCATGACTCTAAGAACAGGAAATAATGCTTATGTCCTTATTCACACAGTTTACCTTTTGTGCTCACGTCTGCAGTTTGGATGCAGGTTCTACAGCAGCCAAACCAAGATTAACAGATTACGATAATATTTGCATACATATATATTGTACACAAGTAACAAAATATTTTCCTACTGCAAGATCACATATTTTTATAATGCTTTCCTTTATACAACCCTAATTTATTATACTTCTTAATAACACAAACAGGTAAACCTTTGTTACTTTTGTTCTGATGTATTGTTTTGTTGCAAAAATGAAAACATGCAACAACCAAAGCACTTAAAATATAATTAAATCCACAAATACATAGAAATCAGAATTTTATTTGACATCTCGCTTTGTATGACTCATTTGAATATAAATCCAGTAGTGCAGATGTTACTGACATTTTCAAAAATACTGAATAGTATAGCAAAAAAAAAAAAAAAAATCTTAACAAATACAAATCTTTCATTCTGCTCATAGTCAAACAAGTCTAATGTACAGGTACATTTTGTAAGTATACAGTAAACTTGACAAAACTGTTTATATTCTTCAAATAAAAAAAAATGCTTGAATGAGCTGAAATAAACCCATTATTGTGATATAAAAAAAATGTACACTAAAATCAAATCAGAAAGTGCTGATTAGCCATTTAAACAAGGCTTTTAAGATTGTGTCAACAGAAGAGTGTTGTGGTTGGCCCAGAAGTTCTCCAAACGTAAAAGGAAATCTGCTGACAGTGTTTTCTTAGTCCAACAATTTAGCTGAACCATAAACCACAATTTAATACTGCTTAACTTGGTATTCTGTGTTAAATACTGATGCCACTGTTAAATATTTTTTGTGAAGTGTAGAGCATTTGGCACCTTCACTGAACACAAGTGCTACAGTGATAAGAGCTGTAACTTGAATAGAGTATATCATACAGACTTTCATGAAAAACAAATTCATGCTTCATTTATACTACATTGTGCACATCAAAATCACCCTTGTTACAGTTAATACAGCCATGTCAGATGTTGAGTTACATTCTCTATTTAAGGCTTTTCAAAACAACAATTAAAATGTTAAATTGTCAGATTTTAGGCCATACAATAACCTTGTCAATCAATGTATGGATAAGTACAATGAAACAAAAACTGCTCAAAGGAAGGTCTTTTTTAATATGACACAATATATCTCTTTATAAATAATGTAAACATACCAAGGATGTTACCCCTTTAGCGCAGTAATATAAAATGAATGGATGATTTGTGTGTTCATGTCAGAGAATGGGACACAACATTCGTTTTCTCTGTAACTGACAGTCCAAATCCAGGAGAAGGTTCAAAAAGTTCCTGTTAGGATAGATTGCTCGTCGTAGTACAACCATTTGGATGCCAGTGCAGAGACTGAGGCGCTGACGCAGCATGAGATATGCTAGAACCAGAGTGGCAGAACGGCTCATACCCATGATGCAATGAACAAGTACCTTTCCTAAGGATGAACCACAGACTGTAGTTGGCATGAGTTGCTAACATAATGAATGTTTTATTTTCCTTAAATATGGAGAGCTGTATTATATGGCATCCTCAAAATTATGAATAACATGTAACAATCAATCAATCTAAGGATCTAGAACAACACTCTATCCAAAGGACAATGTCAGTCAACAATGTTGAAGCAATGGATGGTTTTAGAAGGATGAGTTTTTATGTCCTATGGGTTCTTTGGGATGGGGATTGGGGAATGCTCAATTGACAGCATTTACGGCATAATGTTGATTATCACAGAATACAATTCCGACTCTTCCCTCCTTTTCTTTAAAAAAAGCAAAAAACTGGTTACAGTGAGGCATTTACAATGGAAGTGAATGGTGACAATTTTTTGAGTGTTTAAATGCTGAAATGTGGCACTTATAGTCTTATAAAACTTACATTAATTACTCTGTTAAAACTTGAGTATTATAAGAGCTTTTTTTACGGTCCTTTAAAGGTTAAAAGTGTTGTAAAATTGGATAAAACTTTACGCAGAAATGATTAGTTAGCGATTTTATCACACTAAAATCATGTTAATATACATTGTTTACATCTACATTTATGGATTTGGCAGACGCTTTTATCCAAAGCGACTTACAGTGCACTTACAGGGACAATCCCCCTGGAGCAACCTGGAGTTATGTGCCTTGCTCAAGGACACAATGGTGGTGGCTGTGGGGATCGAACCAGCGACCTTCTGATTAACAGTTATGTGCTTTAGCCCACTACGCCACCACCACTCCACGTCTTGTGGCTTTACATTTGAAACAGTGAGTATTTTAATGTTTCCAAAATTGGCCCCATCCACTTCTAATGTGAGTGCCTCACTGTAGCCCAGATTTCTTCTTCTTTTTTATAGAAAAGGAGGGACAAGTCAAACTTATTTTTGAGGTAATCAACATTATGCAACAAATGCTGTCAATTGAGTTAAACTTGTATTGAACTCAAAATATTCACTTATTTTAATGATTGCAAAAATACAGAGGCTTCTGCTTTATATCTCTTTATTTATATTATTCAGTGTTGTCATTGAAAAAATGGACAGCAAAATCCTCCTTGTTTGGCCAAATCAGCACTAACACTGACAGTGGTCACTTACCATTATTCATCCTCAGCGCTTTGTGGATGAAATCAGAAGCTGTTTTAAAGTGCACACTAATGTCAAATGATGAAGAGTCGTCTGCTGGAATACCATAATATACAATTGCACTGCCGTAATAGCTCTGGTCCCCAATACTGCATTGCTTTGAGTGGGCAGCATTTAAGACATGAGTGATGCCTATTTTCTTCAAAGCACTTCTATTTTGAGCGATGGCCCTGTAGAAAAATTTAATGTTTAGTGTTACATAACTATTATGACAGTTATTAAAAGTGATTTTTCTTCAGAACGGATTTAATCGGAGATACACAGTACAAAACTATGCTCCTCAAACAAATAAACAAAGTTGACACTTCGAGATCAACAAAAATCTAGACAAATAATTAAAATAGAATATGATACATTTTAAAGAATAGCTTATCCTAAAAGAATAATGTAAGAATTAACTGAAACCATTTTGACATAGCCTGCACACAACAAACACTATGTAACTCTATAGCAAAACAATATACAGGCTGTATCACCATAACATGATCAGTTATGCAGGACTTACACGCTGCCGATGTACAGGTTCGGCCAGACCTCGTCCACTGGAGTCAAGTTTACATGTGTCCAGAATATTTTCTAACTCTTTAATGGCCAGGAGTCCGTGTTCATTTTTCTCAGCCATTCTTCTTTAAATGATCAAAAGAGATTATGCCTGAATGGATGTTTTCCTGCTGTGTTTCTAGAGAGCTCCGCATACGTAACCAGTTTGGCACGTCGTGATCCACATAAACAGGTGCTCTTTATGACGCTGCTCGGTCACCCGATACCACCGACCATCTTGGCGCTCCGATGTTGATGATGGAAGTTTATACGTTTTGCAAACTGAATGGCACTCCTGCGAGTAACTATTTTCTATTCGACACTATATGTCTTCCACCAGTGGGCGCATGGTGGCTCAGAAACCCGAATCTCCCATTGTGGCGTATCTAGATATCAAGGCGTTTGTTTTTATTATTGGATAAATTCGCGCACTAATACATGTAATTATTTATATATGTTCATTCCAAATATTGTTAGCTGACATACAAACCTAAATAAAATATTTAAATAAAATATCAATCAAGAATTCGGAAATCAAGAAGGACTGTTATTGGTCCATCCCGACTAGACGGGAAAAGGTAACATGTGGTAACGCCTTCAACGGACAAAAGCAGACGGTTATTTAACCATGAATAACGAAACTGAAATCTTTAATTACCTCTTAATTAATTAAAATGTGATAATTATTATTTACAAAATCACTAATGTCCGCCTTTTGGGGGAATTTGTTTCAAGCCATTTTGCTATTTGTCTATTAGCATTATGCGCCAGTGAAACTAACGTGCAATGTGGTCTCAGAATGTCCGTTCTAGTGGTTCTATATAGATTTATATGGTGTTGTTGTCAAAGTGTAATTTGCTAGCAAAGTGGATTTACAGGTTACAGAGTTGTCAAAAGCTTTCATGAGTATTTAAAATAAGTGGTGGGTGTAACATCCTGACTGTATGTCCTAAAAGGGACACCGTAGCCCTGTGGCAAGTCTTGCGATGCTCGCGAGACTACGGGGGTTGAATGCTAGAAGGAGAATAAATAAGCACACAGTTCTAACGGTCCGCGTCCGTTCCAGTTATTACATGTAAAGTATGAAATACCCGATGAACAAACATTACATGGTGTCAGAGTAGAGGCTAGCACTCACGTCCGACAGAAACATGGATAGTTTCGGCGTCCCAGCGCCCAAGATGGATTGGGAGTCAGCTAACTTACCAGAAGCGTGGCGACGTTTCAGGCAGCACGCGGAGCTAATATTCTCTGGACCCCTACGAGAAAAACGCGAACAGGACAAATGCAGCTATCTCCTCTTATGGATCGGGGAAAAAGTGCGCGACATTTTCAACACATGGACGCTAACAGACGAAGACGCGACGAAACTACAAATATACTACGATAAGTACACCGCGTATCTCACACCAAAGTCTAACCCGATATATGCAAGATATCGTTTCCATGAGAAAATGCAAAGTGATGGGGAAACTTTCGAACAATTTGTCACGGAATTGAAGCTGTTAGTAAAGGACTGTGGATACCCCAATAGTGACGAGATGGTGCGAGACCGCATTGTTTTCGCTACAAATTCACCGCGAGTGCGGGAGAAACTGCTCAGCCACAGCGCAGAGCTAACGCTAGATCAAGCCATCGACATCGCGCGATCACATGAGCTAGCACAAGTCCAACTCAAAGAGATGGTGGGAAATAAATACCCCAACAACGACGCGGTACACGCCATAGCCCGAAGACCGGAACACAGACAAACGCGCACGAGTTACAAAGCCAGGCCGAGAGTGCCCGCCACAGCTCAAAGAGAATGTGATAGATGCGGTGGCCTGCATACCACCAAAGAAGGCGCCTGTCCAGCAAAAGGAAAGCAATGCATGAAGTGCAGAAAATTCAATCACTTTGCAAAAGTCTGTAAGTCAAAACGGCACACAAGCACACACACACAAGGAAAGTGAGTCACACCATGGATGAAGACACCGAAGATGAGCAGGTAGAACTTTTTATTGACGGACTTACAAGTGAAAACACAGGAAAACGTAACGAACAAGCATATGCTGACATTGAAATCGGGACCCAGAAAGTTAAATTCAAAATTGACACTGGCGCACAGACCAATGCGATTCCTGTACACACATTTGAAAGACTGTTTAGGGATACCGCCATAAAACCAACCACCCAAAAGATCTCCGGTTATGGTGGTGATTTCCTGAAAGTGAAGGGCACCTGTCGTCTAAAGTGCAAGTACAAAAACACCTCCATCGTGCTCGAATTCTACATAGTAGACACCAAAGCACCTCCCATCCTAGGGATGAGAGCTAGCCTAGATCTCAAGTTAATCAAACTGATACTGGCTGTGGCTGAGGAAGAAGCGAAACCATGTACAGACACAGACAGCCTCCTTAAAGAATACGCAGACGTCTTCCAGGGCATAGGAGAATTTCCAGGGGAGTGCAACCTCCATATCGACCCACTCGCCACACCAGTAGTATACCCACCACGAAGAGTACCGATCGCTCTGCGAAACAGACTGAAAAAAGAGCTCGACAAGATGGAAGAGAACAATGTAATTTGCAAAGTGACAGAGCCCAAAGAATGGGTTAACGCCCTCGTAGTCGTCGAAAAACCCCAGACTGGCAAGCTGAGAGTCTGCCTGGACCCCAGAGACCTCAACAAGGCAATAAAAAGGCCCCACTACCCCTTGACGAATCTAGAAGACGTCACCATAAAGCTCGCCGGAGCGCAGTACTTCAGCGTCCTCGACGCCAGATCAGGCTATTGGGCCATAAAGCTGTGTACAACGTCCTCCCTGTTAACAACATTTAATACCCCTTTTGGCAGATACAGGTTCCTGAGGCTGCCATTCGGAATTAACTCAGCCCAAGACGAATTCCAAAGGCGCGTTGACGAGACATATGAAGGCCTCACAGGTGTAGCTGCCATCGTCGACGACATACTCGTTTTCGGTAAGACAAAGCTTGAACACGATAACAACCTCAGGGCCATGCTGAAGCGCACAAGAGAAAGAGGGGTAAAGCTAAATCCTGACAAATGCCAAATATGCGTATCAGAGGTCAGCTACTTCGGTCACACGCTCGCGAAGGCGTCAAGCCAGACCGGCGAAGGTGAAAGCGATCACGAAATGCAGCCACCCACAAGCAGAGGGGAGCTGGAAACCATCCTTGGGATGATTAACTACTTGGCCAGATTCGCACCACGCCTCTCCGAGATAAACGCACCACTACGGCAAATGCTAAAGCAGGACAGTTAATTTTTATGGGACAAAAACCACGACAAAGCATTCACGCAGACTAAAAAACTGATAACAGATCACCCTGTGCTCGCATACTTTGACCCACGATAAGAACTCAGACTCCAGGTAGATGCCTCAAAATGTGGCCTCGGCGCTGTCATGCTCCAGGACGGAAAACCCATCGCCTATGCTTCCAAGTCACTCAACAGCACCGAAGCGAACTACGCCCAAATAGAAAAGGAACTGTATGCAGTTTTATTCGGCTGTAAGCGTTTCCACGAATACATGTATGGCCGGAGCGTGATTGTAGAATCTGACCACAAACCCCTGGAAGCAATCCTCCGCAAACCGCTGGCCGCAGCACCACCGCGGCTACAGAGGATGATACTACAGCTTCAGAAATATAACATTCACATCATCCACCGGCCCGGAAAGGACATCCCAGTGGCCGACACCCTGTCCCGGAAATCCATCGAGCACCAAGACAGCAGCCTTATGGAAAGCATGGAAGCACAGGTACATACACTCATAAGTACTGTTCCAGTGAGTGACAGCAAGCTACTGGAGATTAAGGATGCAACGGCACAAGATGCACAGCTCGCTACACTCAGAAAAATCACACAGAACGGATGGCCTGACGAAAGGAGGAAATGCCCGCTCGACATCCAGGAATATTGGAACCACCGAGATGAAATTTCTGAAATGGATGGAATACTCTTCAAAGGTGAGAAAATCATAGTTCCCCAGAGCCTCAGGGAGACATGCTCCAGCGCATACACGCAGGACACATGGGTGTGGAGAAAAGCAAGCATAGAGCACGAGACCTCCTTTTCTGGCCTGGAATGGGAAAACAAATAGAAGCCATAGTAGAACAGTGCTATATATGCCAGGAACGACGTGATGCTAACCAAAAGAACCCCTATGGTCACATGACATACCCGAGAGACCATGGCAAGTGGTAGGCACAGACCTCTTCACATGGAACACCAAAAACTTCATCGTCATTGTAGACTACTACAGTAGATTCTTTGAAATGGAGCAACTCACGAGCTGCACCTCACTTGCAGTAATCGCCAAACTTAAGTCTGCGTTCGCCCGTCACGGCATCGCAGAGACAGTCATCAGTGACAACGGACCATGCTACAGCTCTGAGGAGTTCCGCTGTTTCGCAAACGCGTGGAATTTCACCCACACCACCACAAGTCCACGCTATCCACAGAGCAACGGCCTAGCTGAAAAGACTGTCCAGACAGCAAAGCGCATCCTGGACAAGGCAAAAGCCGGAAACACAGACCCCTACCTCGCTCTGCTGGAGTACAGGAACACCCCAGTGGACAACCTCCAGTCACCGGCCCAGCTTCTGATGAGCCGACGACTACGTTCCATACTCCCAGCGACCAGTAGGCATCTGCAGCCAAAGGTAACACCTCAGAAAGCTATCCAAGACAGACGGAAGGCGTGCCAACACCGCCAACAAGCATACTTCAACAGAGGCACCAAGCCATTGCCTCTCCTTCCTGCTGGCACACCCATTCGTTTCCGTCAAGAGGATGGTTCCTGGAGACCTGCAACGGTAACACAACATGCACACACACATAGGAGCTACCACATCCAGACAGAAGATGGACAAACTCTACGACGCAACCGTTGGCACCTCCGCGAAAGCAGAGATGCTCCAGGCACTAAAGACACACTGCATGCAGAAACACACACCAATAACACACAGCTACCACAACCTGAACCTGCGGACCACCCGCAACCAACAAACCAACAAAAGCCCAATTACACAACACGGTTTGGCCGCATCTCCAGGCCAAGACAAGTCCTTGACTTGTAATGTAAAGGGTGTAGGCGGATCGCTGCCCTAAAAATAAAAAATTTAAAAAAAAATTTAAAAAAAGAAGAAAAAAAGTAAAATGTGAAAGGAAATGTTTACTAAATGTGGAAAAGAAAATGTGTTTACAAACCTGTTACTTACCTGATACTTCTGAAACACTGTGAAATCAGTTTGACTGCCTGTTCTGTCTTCCTTTTTTTTTCACAACTAGTTCACCTTCAAGTTGCTTGAATCATACAAAAATCAAAACATTGTTTCTGATTATAAAACTAATGACTTATCTACATCCACATCTTATGTCATTTAAATGCTGCCCGTACTTGTTTACATTATGACAATAACACTAATGATCACCACAGACTGTACTTTTCAGAATGCTTATATATGCATTAAGCACAATTGTTATGTTCACGGAATTAATGTTGTGTGTATTAGGTAATGCCATTTATTCTTAAAGGTGGGGTATGTGATTTTCTTTTTTGACCATTTTTTCAAAATAACTTGAAATCCTATTCCTAACCCACTTACTGGCTGTAAATTAGAAGCACTGAAATGAAAATTAAGCAATTTAATCATCTGTGGAACGGGCAGGACTCGAAAAACTCCAGCCAATCATTTTCAAGACCATCTAGAATCATTGGACAGAAAATGTGTCAATCAAACGGTCGTACCATGCCCCCTCCCCCACCACCCTGGCGCTGCGTGTCCCGTTCGTGCGCATACTCAAAGCTCGTGACCCAGTAACAGGAAGCGATTGTATTTATGTATGGAGAATAGAGCTTTTATAGTGCTAGTGGGGTTGTTCCACATTTCTATGAATCCTGTTTTGAATAGAAGACCGCTGTACAGACGCCAGGGCTGGCGATGTTCTTTTTTTTTTTACAGTTATGAGAAAATCAGCTCTACACCTTTCAAGAGTGGTATGCGACCCCCTCCTCCTGCTGTGTCAACAATTTGCTCTGAAAAATTGTCTGACAGGTGAATGCACTGTTTGACTAGTGAGTCTAGAACACTGCTAGAACACTGCGCATCTGAGTTTTCGCTCGTGCATGATTGCGCGTCCATGTTTTTCGAATGGGTGGAGTCAGGGCCAGCGTTGGAGGAGAGAAGGTAGGAACTTAGAGTTGTGTATTTTCAAAATCTGCCGGCCGTTTTGCAAATCACATACCCCACCTTTAAGAAGGGAGATGTAACATCCTGACTGTATGTCCTAAAAGGGACACCGTAGCCCTGTGGCAAGTCTTGCTATGCTCGCGAGACTACGGGGGGTTGAACGCTAGAAGGAGAATAAATTAGCACACGGTTCTAACGGTCCGCGTCCGTTCCAGTTATTACATGTAAAGTATGAAATAGCCGATGAACAAACATTACAGTGGGATTTTTAATCTCAGAACGGTGTGCTATAGTTTCCGGGTTGAACGACATGCTTCCTCGAAACGGTGTAAAATGGGCTTTTATGTTTTCTCTCGTTTAATGGGTGTGTCAGAGGTGTTACCCAATCAGCAGCGAGGTGTATATAAACCCCGCCCTATTAAAAAAAGGAAGCGTGCATGTTTATAATAGGAAAACATTTTACAGGATTATGTGATTGGTGTGGAGTTAGAGAAGCAGTGGAACATGTATTAATACAGTGTAACATACTGAGGAAAGAAATAAACTAACGGATGAATTAAAGTAGAAAGGAGAACAACAATTAACCTTAAAGAATCCCTTAAATCCAGTAAGAGGAGATAGTCTATTAATAAAATGTCTAAATAGAACTCGGTTGATTGAAAGAGTGGACATAAAAGGTGTTTATTTTTCCTCCTCCTCTCTCTGGGCAGTGAGGGACTTGGGGCTGATATGGAGAATTTGAAAACACTGCGCCATTGGAAGCCCGGGACCTGAAAGGTCTGGGGAGAGAAGGGAAAGAGTCTCTGATCCATAACCCACAATTGATGGCGGTAATGCTCTATTTTAGAATGCGAGCCGCCAATAAAAATAAGAAGTATAAGAAGGGTGGCAGTGCGCACAATGGATCCAACTAAAGTCCTTTACAAATTGTCCAATGCAGCTTGGTGTATGCAACAATTGAATACATTAGAAGAAATGTTTGCCTTGTCATCCTGAAATGCGAGGCAAATTTTGTATCAACATCATTAGGAACCACATATACCTTCACTCGATTGACATGTTCTCTGCTATTCTGGACGGCAAGAGATAGAAGTGACTGTAAGACTGAGAGTATTTTGTAGTAGGCCTATTAACAAGAAATTACACCAATTTCATCAGGATCCGAAAATTCTTCGAAAAGAACTCAAAGAATGGCTTGCGTAACACAACAGGATGTTCAACGCACCACCGTTTTCGTTTAAATACACGTTTTACTATTTTTTGTCGGGGCTGAAAGTGCCCCAGTTCTCCTAAGCAACCAATTTGGCCTGGTAGAGTCACATGGAGTAACCGGTCGCTATAATGTGTGGTTCTCGCTCTCTGTGGGGCGCATGGTGCGTTGTGTTAGGATGCGAAAGCGAGTCACTTCGCCACCACGAGGACTTGGAGCGCATTTTCAATTGGGCATTCCAAATTTAGGAGAAATAATAATTAAAAAAAAAAGTGTTAAGGGGATTATAAAACAAGAGTACTTCATTCATAAATACACAAGATCCTAACTTCAACCTTGGACGCACTGATGTGCCTTCTGTGCTCACGAAACTCCAAGAGATAACAGTCATTTAAAATATATCGTACGACTCTGACCATCTTCTCATGTCATTCACCCATCGCGTTTTAGCCTAATTAAGGCAAGTGCGCGCGCTTACACACACACACACACACACACACACACACACACACACACACACACACAGTGTTCGTTTTATTGTATATTCCGTTTATAACCATTTTAATCTTGCATGTTGAATAATTCATCCGATGACGAGGAAACAATATTGACAATTGTGTCCAGTGAACATAAAGCCTCTTTGTGGGAGAGGAAACAGAGTAACAATGTTTTCTATTTATCATCTTAGTGTTATTATATTTGCATAGCCTTATAGCACCTAACACCTTATTAGATCAGTTCAAGTTTCAGGGTGTCTTTATTGACAATGTAATACAGCGAGTGCATTGGAATTCTTAACATGACAAAAGTCTCTTATTGTATGGAGAATTGTTTTAAAATTATTTTTATGATGATTTTGATTGTTATAGTTGATCCTTGGGAGGAGTAGTTTAAGATTATTAAAATAATAGTTCTCATAATTTACTCACCCTCATGCCATCCCAGAGATGTATGACTTCCTTCCTTCTGCTGAAAACAAATTAAGATTTTTGAAGAATATCTCAGCTCTGTTGGTCCATATAATGTAAATTAATGGTGGCCAGAACTTTGAAGCTCCAAAAATTACATTAAGGCAGCATACAATTAATCCATACGACTCCGGACCTACAGAGCTGAGATCTTCTTAAAAAAATCTTCAGTTATGTTCTGCAGAAGAAATAAAGTCATACACATGGGATGGCCTGAGGTTGAGTAAATTATGAGAATTAGCATGAACTAATTATGAGAATTAGCATGAACTAATATGCATATATATATATATATATATATATATATATATATATATATATATATATATATATATATATATATATATATATGTATACCTATGAAAGTTACTTTGACTTGTAGTTTAATTCACTGTTGAGTGTAATCAACTGCTTCAAAAATCCTCGGTTTGGAAAAATCCATCTTCTCTCTTTCACTTGCAGGACGGCATCCACCAGAGAGTGATTGCAATATATCATTAAATAAGCTAAGACCAGAGCAGCTGAACGGCTCACTCCCACAGCACAATGGACAAACACTTTAGCTGGAGAAAAGAGATACTTAAAGCAGTGACAATAAGAATGAATCATTCATCTGTATTTATAACTATATCTAATACTATATATTAGCTATGATAGAATCTTACATAATCAATGTAATTAATTGATAATCACATTCAATTTCTAAACAGTATTGCCAGTTCCTAATAAACTGGTATTCTGTTGTTGTAAATGTGGAAATGATATGTTTTGCATACCTCCAGCTGTACAGAGAGCTTCGTGAATGTAGTGTGCTGAAGGGTAAAAAAAAGGTGAAATGTCAAACGTAGGCAAGTCATTGGCCGGCACGCCATAGTACTTCACGGTTGTCCCATAAAAATCATCCCTTCCTTTGCAACACATTTTACCATGTGCAGCATTTAAAACATGAGTGATACCCAGCTTCCAAAGGCCATACCGGTCATGGGACATGTACCTGTTTATAAAAGAATAGCACATAGCAAGAGGTCATTTTTATTTTAATCAAGGCACAATAAACAAACCACAAATAAATGCACTTACATGTCCCCCAGAAACAAATTAGGCCACACTTCATCAACATGGCTACAGGACATTTGACCCCCATGTAATATATCCTCCAACTGTTCGATTGAGGGAGTTTCACACAAAACGTTGCTGACCACTTCTTGATTGAAATCTATACTCTCCATTTCAGGCAGTAACAAAAGAGCTGGTGAAGTGAGGCGGCCTTGTACTCACAATTTACACGTACTTGAGTGACATGGCCAGGTGTGAAAATTGTGCATTAACATCCTTACCACAGTAGATGTCAGTGTGGGGTCACTTATTAACATGTGTGTTTTTGATGGGGAATTATTTTGATGAATAAAGACGAACGTCTCGAATTTGAAAAGCATGAATGTGATAGCTGAAAAAAATATGCGCTCTTCTGTAAACGTTCTGTACAATTATCTACACCAGAAAAACACCGCGTTGGTCATTGATGAGCGGTCTAAGGGGCCGTTCACACCGAAAGGGGTTTTGTGTATGCTCTTGCTGTTTTTCCAATTGTTTTCCTTTTTTAAACATGCGCTTTCGTATTTGACTGTTGTGCAGTTTTTTCAGAGTCTTGTGCCTGGGCGCCACGTTTCTAGACGCCGTGTTAAAAACACCTGCGTTCTCTCTACTGATAGCGCTGGGTCTAGCTTTATATGGCTCAAGAACGTATGTGAATGGCCCCTAAAACAGCACCCATTATTTTCTGTACACGACTTTATTATAATTCAAACACCAACAGCGCCTGCGCTTGCAGTGCCTTTACTATCCAAACGCACGCGCCTTGTGTCCTCCCGCAACATACTGGAGAAGTTGGAGTCACGAGAGACCTGAGCGACCGTTGATCAACGCGCGAGAAACATTCACCTCAACACCACGTTAACGTAAACTGGCCTGCTGATGTCTTTCGGTGTTATCGGGTTTATCAAAATGGATGTGGCTGGTTGAGCTGTAACACCCCTCTTGTGAGGAGTAGACTGAGGAGCTCGAGCAGGAGTTTGGTCATCAGCATCCGCTCCGCGTTTTTTATTAGATTTTTTTAAAGACACATTTTAATAAGCAAGGCTTGTTTGACTGCGGGATTTTCTTTAATCAGAAGGGCGAGCTAAGTATAGAGGAATAAGCACATGTAGCCGTTGAAAAGCTAGCCGAGGAAGCTGACAGTTACTTTTCCATCGGTCCCCGTATGGTGGAAGGAGTCGCCTAGATTGGTTAATTTCGTAGACGTACAGTTATGGAGATGCTGAATGTCACATAAGGGCTGGGGTTTGACGTCATCAATTCTGTAACTAGTTCAATGAGTTAGCTGGGGATTTACCATCCACTGCTAGCCCATTAGCCAACTCCCCCGAGTGATTAGTTTGTAACAGTTTAGTAATTTTAACCACACACTGGATTTAGACGATGTCCTTTTTCAATTTTCGGAAGATTTTTAAGCTGGGCACAGAGAAGAAGAAGAAACATTATGAGCACGTTCACAGAGACGTCAATCCTGAAGAGGAGTGGGAGATCGTGGGAGAACTTGGGGATGGAGCCTTTGGGAAAGTATACAAGGTAAATACAATGGAGGAGGTGATTATGTCGCCTGATTTAATATATTATTGAGTCATCTTAACTGCTCATATCTTCAGCTGTAGTCTTATGTTTCACTGTCACATGTGCTGCACTAAAATGAACTTCTGATGCATGTGGCCAGATGATTTTCTTTTATTTATTTCAAGCATAATATCATACAAGCAGAAGTATAAAATAAAGAAAATCATCTGGCCACATGCATCAACTTCTATGCATGGTGAGAATTTAATTCAGTATTTCTTTATTTTTATTTGCCAAAACTGCCAACTGAACTGCGGTTCATTTCACATTTTAGGCGTATGTCGTTCTGTGTAGACTGACAAAATGAGACACGAAAGGTAATTTGAGTTCAAAGGTACAGCTATGAGTAATAGCCCTTTGAAAAATTTGCCATGGTAACCCCTGTTTCCGCCATAACAACGTAGTCACTCCAGTTACTGTGGTAACATGGCATTACTCATTGTCAGCACCAACAAAAAGTAAATAAAATAATTGACAACATTTTAAAGGGGTCGTGACATGGTGAATAAAATTTTCTTTGATCTTCTAACATATGAGAGTTCATTTTACTATGAAAACATAATGTAAGTTTCAGGACTCAAAACATCCTCGCTGTAAAATGAGCATTTGTTGAAACCAAGCTACCAAAATGACTCGTTTTGTACTTCCTCAACATTGTGATATCACTGTGGTAGACATTTGCATCTGACCGCCTCCACAACAACACATCAGTGAATACCTCATAACTTCCATAGTCTGCCCAATAGTGGTGAGCAGTGAGATAGCAAGTAGAGAGCAGGACAATCAAGAGCAGAGAGCCACTCATAAAGCCCAAAGTAGGGATGCACTGAAATTTCGGCCGCCGAAAATTTTCGGCCGAAAATGGCACTTTCGGTTTTCGTCAGAAAGAGAAAAAAGGCCGACAATATGAGCCGAAAATATATACCTCCTCGCCCCGCCCCTCAGTGTTCAGATTTCAATCTGGATCGATGTAGCCCTTATCACAGCTGTTAGATAATTCCACAACGGCGCTACCAAACAAAGGCGATCATGTCAGCGGTGTGGAAATTCTTCAAAGTTTCTGATAAGGACATCAAATTTGCGATCTGCAGTGTTTATTCAGCAGAACTTTCAAGATATATATATATATATATATATATATATATATATATATATATATATACAGAATACAGCAAGAGATTCTACAGGAAAATGACACAACTAGCGCAGCTACACCACAACTTGAGACGTATTTATCTGAACTACGCCAGAAGGGACAATCCCTTGACTACGGTCGCATAAACAAAGACCGCTTTCCTTTGCTTGCGCGGATTAGCACAGGTATTTATCTGCCCAAGCACCAGCACAGAGAGTGAGAGACTGTTCAGTGCAGCATCTCATGTTCTTGATGAGCTTTCTGACAGGAGAGACTGTCAGAAAGTTTAGCAACTTTTGTTCTTGAAGAGAAACCTGTCACTTGTAGTTAAATAGAAAGCGGTCCAATATGATGTGTATAGCAATTACATTACACTTGTTCTTCACTTGAGGATACATCTGTCGCTTACAGTTGAGGTTGGATTTAGTTCAGTTACTGCTGTTTTGCACAATCATTTTCACTTAAAGTGTACATACGTTTACATAAACAGAATAGAGCACTGATCTATATATATAATTATATATTATAGTTATATATAGATCAGTGGAATAGAGGCCCTCTGCCATTCTGTGTTCTGCCTGTTGTTTTAATTAAAATTACTGTTGCATATTTAAACTTTTTGAAAGATGCTAGCTAAGTTCATTACTTGACTGTTGTTGTGCATATAATAGTTTTCTAAAACTTTACATTATTTGGATAATTGTTAATAAAATCTGTAAAATTAGATTTTTACAGAACTGAAAGAAGAATAATATTTAATATAGTTTTAATATATTTTTTGTCCAATTTTGTTGTGCTACTTTCAATAAAAGTGTGATTTATTTTATTGGTTTGTAGTTTTTCAATTCAGATTAGTAAAATTCATGAAATTAATGAAAAAGTATCAAATTAATACAATTATACACAACATTTTTTTTTTAAGTAGGTAAAAATTTCGGTTTCGGTTTTCGGCCAAGTGCATCCTGGATTTTCGGTTTCGGCCCAGAATTTTCATTTCGGTGCATCCTTAGCCCAAAGTATACTTTGTGTAGTATACATATCTAGGCACAGGACGATAGACGCAAATCTCCTCATCAGCAGTGCTTGAGCACTGAACGTGTGCTGCCCTGATTTTTCTTACCACGCGTCTTTGAATGCGCATATGGCTGGATTTATTAGCACTAATTAATGGGTCCAGAAGGTGGCAACACTGATTTGATCCACATGAAGAAGTGCTACAAGATGATGTAATCACCGGTAAACAACAGAAGACAAAGGTAAAAGTATCAACAGTGATTTATATGCATTAGGGTGACCATATTTTGATTACCAAAAACCAGGACACTCGGCCCAGCAATGAGATACTCAAATGATACTCGAATTTTACTCAAAGATGCCTTGTTAATTTCAATACATTTAAAGTAGGCTATGCCTCTGTATGGATAGAAAATTGTTATTACAAAATTCTATCTATCAAAGACACAAAAAAGACGGCCAGGACAGGACGTGAAAACAGGACATGTCCTGGTAAAACAGGACGTTTGGTCACACCCTAATATGCATGTCAAGAACACGTGTGGGGAACGCCGAAGGTCCCTGCATGTGTATAACTCCAGTTTGAAGGAATATAAAGACATCTTTATGGGTGTAAACTCCTGAAGAAAAATAGACTGGCATCTCAAAGCAGTCATACACATATGCGCCAAACACCTGTATATGTGCGCACGTCATATGGAGTATGCTTTTAACAGGCTTTCGTTACACTGTACGCAGACGCTTAGTGTTTGCGTCAAAATCGAAGCATACTTTGGGCTTAATGGAGGCCGTTTACTGTCAAGTCTTAAAGGAAAGGGTCAGAATGAGAGTGGAAAGTTTTTATTGCAGAAAAACAGCCATATATTTTGACTATCATTGTAAGTAAACTTTAAAGAATACAGGTGAAACTCGAAAAATTAGAATATCGTGCAAAAGTTCATTAATTTCAGTAATTCAACTTAAAAGGTGAAACTAATATATTATATAGACTCATTACAAGCAAAGTAAGATATTTCAACCCTTTATTTGATATAATTTTGATGATTATGGCTTACAGCTTATGAAAACCCCAAATTCAGAATCTCAGAAAATTTGAATATTACATGAAATCAATAAAAAAAAAAGGATTTTAAATACAGAAATGTCGGCCCTCTGAAAAGTATAATCATGCATATGTACTCAGTACTTGGTTTGGGCCCCTTTTGCATTAATTACTGCCTCAATGCGGCGTGGCATGGATGCTATCAGCCTGTGGCACTGCTGAGGTGTTATGGAAGACTAAGATGCTTCAATAGCGGCCTTCAGCTCTTCTGCATTGTTTGGTCTCATGTCTCTCATCTTTCTCTTGGCAATGTCCCATAGATTCTCTATGGGGTTCAGGTCAGGCGAGTTTGCTGGCCAGTCAAGCACAGTAATACCATGGTCATTGAACCAGGTTTTGGTACTTTTGGCAGTGTGGGCAGGTGCCAAGTCCTGCTGGAAAATGAAGTCAGCATCTCCATAAAGCTTGTCTGCTGAAGGAAGCATGAAGTGCTCTAAAATGTCCCGGTAGACGGCTGCGTTGACTCTGGACTTAATAAAGCACAGTGGACCAACACCAGCCGATGACATGGCTCCCCAAACCAACACAGACTGTGGAAACTTCACACTGGACTTCAAGCATCTTGGATTGTGTGCCTCTCCATTCTTCCTCCAGACTCTGGGACCTTGGTTTCCAAATGAGATGCAAAATTTGCTCTCATCGGAAAAGAGGACTTTGGACCACTGAGCAACAGACCAGTTCTTTTTTCTTTAGCCCAGGTAAGACGTTTGACATTTGAAGCCCATGTCCAGGACCCGTCTGTGTGTGGTGGCTCTTGATGCAGTAACTCCAGCCTCAGTCCACTCCTTGTGAAGCTCCCCACACATTTGAATGGCCTTTTCCTGACAATCCTCTCCAGGCTACGGTCATCCCTGCTGCTTGTGCACCTTTTTCTTCCACACTTTTCCCTTCCACTTAACTTTCTATTAATGTGCTTTGATACAGCACTTTGAGAACATCCAACTTCTTTTGCAATTACCTTTTGAGGCTTTCCCTCCTTGTGGAGGGTGTCAATGATGGTTTTCTGCACAACTGTCAGGTCAGCAGTCTTCCCCATGATTGTGAATTCAACTGAACCAGACTGAGAGACCATTTAAAGGCTCAGGAACCCTTTGCAGGTGTTTAGCTGATTAGAGTGTGACACTTTGAGCCTACAATACTGAACCTTTTCACAATATTCTAATTTTCTGAGATTCTGAATTTGGGGTTTTCATAAGCTGTAAGCCATAATCATCAAAATTATATCAAATAAAGGCTTGAAATATCTTACTTTGCTTGTAATGAGTCTATATAATATATTAGTTTCACCTTTTAAGTTGAATTACTGAAATTAATGAACTTTTGCACGATATTCTAATTTTTCAAGTTTCACCTGTATATGCCTTTTTGACATGCCTTTATTAAAATAATAAAAAAGGCATGTCGTGACCCATTTAAAGCTTGTGACATTGTTCTATGGAGATCCTTTATTTATTTATTATAAATATGTTCTCAGTAAGAATAACTGTAGAAACTATGGTTACCATTGTAAACCTTTGTAAGGGATGTAGAGAGGTGAACATTGTGATTTTAATATTTGCCACAGACATCAGAAAACGTAGACAGTAGAGTCAAATGACCTCCCAAAAATGTATTATTAAATTTCCCCTACTTAAGCATAAATTAGATTGTCAGCAAAAGACTTAAACTCAGCTATTATTGAATATTATTTATGTCCTCTCATCGTCTGAAATCTCCATCCTCTTCATGCTGAAGAAACAGTTGGAGTTGGTAGCTAAACATCACACATGTCACACCATTCCTGTAATTCCCTGCCTGTTTCAGGCCCACTTTAATCTGATGGAGAATGTTTCCATACTGCTCCAATTTATGGAATGCATTGTTTTTTTGACATTAAGTTGGGTGTGTTCAAAATGAAATGCTAAATTTACTTTTACAAACACACCTTGAGGTATCTTTTAGTGACATTATTGTGATGCAGGCAGTTTAGTTTTATATTGTGCAATTTGCCATTAGGAAGAGACTGCACTAGGGAAACACTTGTGTATTGGCCACTGATATTTATAGGCAAATTATTGACAATATTAAAACCATTTGCATATCTGTTATAAGCATGAAAACCGAAAGATATGAAAAAATATGGTGTAAAGGGATCAATGGAAAGGAGGAGGCGAGAACCAGCTTGACGATATAATATTTTAATGAGAAACTTAAAACAAGGACACAAACACACATGACGGACATGTCCGTAAACTATCTCTCTCTCCCGCACGATCCTCTGCAGTCGACCTTTATCCCTCTCGGGAGGCTTGATTAGCCTAATACGGGGCCGGGTGTGTAGGATCATGACCCGGCCCCGCCCTCCACCCTGCCACATATGGTTTATTTAAAATTAATTGTCAAAACACATTCAAACTCTGTGAATTCAAATGCACAATCAAGAAATAATGAAAGCCAAAAAAAATTGTAGGGTTGGCACTCCTAACAACATGTAATATTTCATTTGAATTATTTCTCATTCTCACATAAATGAGGACAAACCGACATTACAGACATGACAGTATTGAAAGTGGCACTTACTTATGATGATGAAAACCATCCAAATCTCTTTGACTTCTGAGACATTGGTATGGTATCCATTAAGGCTGCACGATTGATTGAGTTAAAATCAATGTTGCTAATACTTCATAGGCTGTGTTTTAAAGTGTAAGATGCATTTCCGTGCTTGTGACAACATTGTTGCTATGTGTCGCTAGTTTCTGTTGTATGAAGTCGCTAATAGCCATTCCTACTGATGATTCTGTTATTGGTGAACTGCACGTTTGGCCGTAGTAGCTTTCTGATAACTATGAAATATGGATCCTGCCACATAAAAAAAATAAAAAAGAGGTAATTCACAATTGTGACATCTCGCAATTGCGAGATATAAAGTCACAATTGCGTGATATAAAGTCATAATTGTGAAATATAAATTCACAACTTCATGATAAAAACTCAGAATTGCGACTATCTCTCGCAATTTCGACTTTATAACTGCCGGTAAAACTTAAGATATCTTTCTAATTTGACAAGCAATCATTTCTCTTGCAAAAATTTACGTTCTGCAGGGAAGAGCTTTTTATATAGCATTATTTTATGAAAAAGTAAAACAGTCTAACAATTTATGAATCAAAGTCACTCGGAATGCCAACACAGTTTTCCACACATCTTTTTTTATTAGCACATACCCATGTATGTACATATAGAACATTGAAATCGCTTAAAATAACTTTTAACTTCTCATCCTTGCCTGGATTTGACTCTGGTATCTCACACTCACAGAATTAAAGGGTTAGTTCACACAAAAAAGAAAAAAATTCTCTCATGATTTACTTACCTTTAAGATATCTCGTATGTTTATAACTTTCCTTCTTCAGCAGGCGGAAGTGAAGATTTTTATAAGTAGATT
Source organism: Xyrauchen texanus (assembly GCF_025860055.1). Classification (NCBI taxonomy): domain Eukaryota; kingdom Metazoa; phylum Chordata; class Actinopteri; order Cypriniformes; family Catostomidae; genus Xyrauchen; species Xyrauchen texanus. The sequence goes on along the minus strand of NC_068299.1, from coordinate 19,739,546 downwards.
TCAGCTCTGTTTGTCCATACAATGCATGTGAATGGGTGCCATCAGGATGCCTGCTGCTTTGACAGTTCTAAAGGCATATTTAGGCAGCATAAAAGTAATCCACACGATCCCAGTAGATCAGTTAATGTCTTCTGTAGCAAACTGATAGGTTGGTGTAAGAAACACATCGATAATTATTATTTTTTTAACTTAAAATCTTTGTTTCCGCCCAGCACTGTATTTCTGTTTGATATGAACTAAGTTCATTCATCTATTGTGTACAAAGTGTGTGCTTCCGACTTCTGGCTTGAACGCGCCATTACGCTTACATCCCTGATGCATCAACAGCTGGCATGTAGCTTTTGAGGTTAATAAAGTTTTAATTATCTATTTACTTTTTACACAAACCTATCGATTTGCTTCAAAGGCATTCATTGATCGACTGAAGTTGTGTGGATTAATTTTATTCTGCCTAAATATATCTTTTGGACTGTCAAATAGCCAGCAGCCTGATGGCACCCATTTATATCCAATGTATGGGCAAACTGAGCTGAAATTTGCAAAAATCTTCACTTCAGTTCTGCTGAAGAGGGAAAGTCATACACATCTGGGATTACTTAAAGCAAAGTCAAGAGAGGATTTTCATTTTTTTGGTGAACAAACTAACCTTTAATGTTAAACTATCTCGCACTCATCATTTGCATTTGGTTAAACTTTTCTCATCTTTGTGTTGCTCAATGCGCCCACATATTTTCGCCAACGGTCTTTCATGCTTGTGTTGCCGGAAGTCACTCTGCTCTCATTGAAAATTAATGGGAACATGTCTCTTTGTCGCTCTGTGTCACTGGCAGTGTGAATGGGCCTTTAAAACATGATAGAATTTAGAAGGGAGTTATGTCCTTTTTATAACTTTTGAAATGTTGTGGTTGACACTTCTGTGAATTGCTCAACAAGTCACAGAAAATAAAAATATTTTTTCATTGTGGCTGGCAATTTCAGAACCTCTTTGTACATTTTTAAAGCATAATTCCTGAGCAATTCAGTGATCTAGTGGCAAAATATCTGTAACAACATGGGGTTTTATTAATTTTGTGTCTGTATCAGCCAAAAAATGTATCCTGCACCCCTAGTCTGCACCGTTAATGAGGCGTTTCAAACAAATCCAGCCACAAAATGTAATGAATAACATAATATCTTCAGTTTATGGACCGCCTGCTGATTTTTAGCACATAAGCTCAAATAGACATGTGAAACAAGTATCTACATCATAAGATGTTGTCCAATGAGGAAGTAACAGCCTGTGTGAATGAAAGTTAGATCACCAGAAGTGTGGTGAACGTGGAGTAGAGATAATGAATCTTCAGTGCCTACCTGCATTAGTGTTGAGCAGCCATGATTGCTCTTTCACCATTTGAGGAGCTTGTGATGAGTATGTGATAAATATTTGTTCCTCCTGTGGTTTACCAGATGTTCACTAATGCTTCTTTTTATGTCATTTTTTTTTATTTGATTCCATTCTCTTGTCTATGGTTTGCCAATGTGTGTAATATTTCTTGCCTCTGAAAATGAATCCGCTAAACCAGATGCTACGAGTCCAGCCTGTGATCCAATTCTGGCCCACCGCAAGCTCATCAGTTGCCCACCATCCCAATTTTCTTGAATGTAAAGTAGACATTTTACATGACATTTTAAAACCAAGAAAAAATTAAGTATCATTTGGTAATTTTATTAACTGGCCCCTAGTCAATTTGCATTTTCTAGAAGTGACCATCGAGCTATGAAATTTGAGTAGTCCTGCCATTCAAAGCAAGCCAAAGAGAGCATATATCTAGAATTTACTGGTTGATAACATTGTTATTTATTTCTCAGATTAAAAGTATATTTGTATCTAACTTTGCTGAACTTTGGTTTTCTGTGTCATTGACCAGGCTGTTGTCATTTGAATGAGACAGGTTTGCCATGAAACTGTCATGCGTATTCTTAATAATATTAGTACAATACAGTCTTATGCCAACTATTTGCTAAATGTGAGAAGCATGACCCACCCAGTCTGTCAAACGGTAGACAGGCGTGGGGTAGTTCAAAGTGAAATAGAGAGAGAAGACTTTCTGTTAAAATAAATTCTGACCCACTCACACACTTTCTCTTTCTGCTCCTTTGTGTTTTCTGGTTGCTATAAACTGCCAAAAGTTGATCCTGGCCCATGGAGATATTTGTTTCCTCAAACATGCCTCTTGATGAGGTAACCATGTTCTGTTTCCGTTTCTTTCTTCTGCTTTTGAAGCATAAATTGTGTTGCTAGAATATGTCCATTGCAGGTTACAGGGAGGGGCTTTTCTTATGAAAGATGGAAGATAATTCTTTTGTGACTTTATCTTCATCATATAGAAGGAAAAACATTGATAATTTAATTATTCCAGAGTTATGTAGTAGGCTACTGTTAAAAACTTTGTGTGTAGGCCTATTACTTAATGTTGAAATATTTAATTCCTGCAAAACTAACACCACCAAATGGAATTGCAAAAATACATTTTGTTTTCAATACAGAAATAAAACTGTTTTCAAAACCATCTGCTGTTTGTTAAACAAAGAGATAGTCCTGCCCCTAACTCATGCCATTGGTTGAGTAAAGTTGTTGGGGTGTGTCCAAGCAGGTCTCTCAAAAAAGAGCCATTTTCAAAGTGCCATAGAAAGTCAGTGCTTACAATTTTTAATATCTGTCCATCTATGAATGGCTTACTAAAAGTTGTTTCTGCATAGCTTGGATTGGAGAAAGTATTTTAAAACAGAAAAAGTTACATACATCAGATTTAACATGAGTGAGTTAGCAAGGCCAGACATTGATAGGGGTTTCATTATGAATGTTTCTCCTGTTGGAGTAAAGCTTTTGTAAAGAAGTAGGTCAAAGGCAGGAGACTAATCGCACCACATTAAGGAATTTGTTTCTCACAGCCATTTTTGTTCTAAATTAGTGGCTGTGCCACTCAAAAATGTTATTATAAAGACCACATTCCAACATTGGTGCAACAATCAACCCCAGAACATCCCCCAGAGTAAACAAAAAAACAGGCGAAAAAATGTGTGCATTAACCCCGTTCACGACGCCGCCATCTGGTGTCCATCCCTCTAAATTCAAACAGTCCATATACGCCAAGAGAGTCCCCCACGACAACTTTGCCATCAGATTGCTCAAGTCCGATGTTTCTATAAAAGTTATGTGAGGCAGAATTACACAACAGAAAATAATCTATAAAACAAACTCAAGCCAATATGCGGAATAAGCACAAAGACCGTTTTAGAGTCATCCACATAACTTCCCGAAGGTGTTTTCCTCCACAAAACAAGCTCCAGACGCTAGCGGAACCAGCACAAAAAAAAAAAATACAGTTTCCTCATGCAGTTGAACGAATGTTCAGTGAGCTGGCCTATTCGGCTGTTACATGAGTGTAACAAATGCCCTAATCACTCATTGATTTGCAAGAAATGTTCCACAAAACTAACTCCATTCAATAGGAGGCATAAGCACAAAGAATGTGCAGATTCATCCACAAACTTTTCAGGAGGAGTGTTATTCCACCAAAACAAACTCCAGCCGCTAGAACAAATACAAAAAGAAACACACAAGGCATTCAGGTTCCTCGGACAGTCAAGTGAATTTTTAGTGAGTCAGGCCCACTCGGCTGCATCGAGAGCATCACACAATGACTTACTCATTCCACTGACTTTATAAAGGACATCAGTTGCAGTGGGCATGCAAATATTTTGCGGCCATCCTAAGTATCTATTCTCAAGGAACATTAGTGCAAAAGTGACCTTCCATAGATGTAAGAGATTTTTGCATTCCTTGAATTGATCACGTTTCTCTCTTGTTGAATTCACAAAATCTGGGAATGATGTGGTTCTTCCAAAAAAGCTTTCCTTTTACTCCTCGTCACACAAGATCTTAATTGGATGATCTCAGAAATATGGCCAGAATTGATCGAGGCCTGTCTTCCTCAGCAGATCTCTGAGCCGGAACTTTGTGAGCTTGCTTGATTTCCATCTTATTTCCTGTTATGTCGAGCAGGCTCGGGAAGAGTTAATCTAGGAATTTCACCATACCTCACTCGGCCTTCTTCGTCCTCAGGAATTCCAACAATTCAGATGTTGTTTTGCCGGTTACGATTCTCAAGGTCTTTCAACTTTTTGCAAATGCGCTCCAAGTCCGTTTTGGTCACTAGCGGGTTAGCAGCTATTTCCCTCTCTGATTACTCCAGATAATCGATCTGTTTCTTAATATCTTCAACTCTTGTAACCAACTCAATGAATTTTGTCTCCATGGCAGTGATCAATCAACGTATTACAGCAAGATCCTACAAGTCAACAACAACTTTCGTCAGCATTACTGACATTTTCGACAGTTGACGCTGAATCTCTTTCACCTCACTAGCCAGATTGAGTCCCTTGTCTGTGGCCTTGTTAGGGCTATCAGCTTGAGCATGTAAGTGTCTTTTAATGTCTCAGAGCCTGAGGTTTTTGAATTCTTTGACATGTTGTCTTCATAGAACAGTTATGGATCAGGGTGTATCGAATCTCACTGGTTTATGACACAAAAAGTATTAACACTAGCAAAGTGCGCAGAGCTCGCTGTTCATGCATCCTAACCTCGCATGGCACCACATGACTCATCAAAATTGATACTTTGTGGTACACAAAGAAATATTTTATATCATGTTGTTTTAGTTTCAGCATCTCAGGTAAATGGTAGAAATGTTGATCAGTTATGGCAAAGTGTCAACTGGATTGATACACATAATGATTATAGTGTGTTTTAGAAGATAGCCAGAGCAGAATGTGGTGACTTTCACAAATGGATAAGCAGTTAATAAAACAGGTTGTTAGATTGTTGTGTGTTGCACTTGTCCAGTCAATGTTATTGATCTCCTAAATATGCAATTAAGAAAGTTAACTCGAGGTTTATAAATGTACAGTATGAAATCTTTTCTAATCCAGGGGAAAGTATGAACAGTGTTAAACATTGAACAGGATAACCCAAGATCAAGTTAATCCAATTTAAAAAATAATTTCAGGTGCTTGTTTTCACTTTCAATGGTATCTAAATTTGATCTTTAAAAATGATCAGGCCTCAAAGCAGACATGTATAGTTTTCCATACTTTTTTAACAAATGTTTGCTACTCATTCTCTTCCATTTCCTCTGTTGGGTGTTAATGCAGGGCTTGACATTACGCTTGATATGATATTGTATATATTTTTTTAATTATGACAAATGCCCAAGCTACTAGTATACCCTAATGCAGAGGTTTTCAATTGGTTAGCGCACCTCCCCTGGGGGGGGCGCTAGAGAGCCCCTGGTGAGGCGCACCTCCCCTGCGGGGCGCTAGAGAGCCCCAGAGGAGGCGCAGCACTTGGGGAAAGAAAACATTGGTTCACGTCTGTACACCTCTGTCCAGCTAGCGTGTTAAAGTGCGTGTAATGCATATGCATTTAGCAAATTGGATCTCTTTGTAGGGACTGAGTTTCTCCACCTCTCTCGAAAGGCTATGAAAGTCCTCATCCCCTTCCCCTCCACTTATGTGAGTGTGGGTTTTCCGCTTTGACCCTGCTTAAAAGCAAAAACAGATCAAGGTTGTAGGTGGAGGACGATCTACATTTATTCTTTTCTACCTTGCAGCCCCGCATCGATCACCTGTGCGCATCAAAAAGTCGGACTCGTTGTTCCCACTGATGTAGGGGCGATGAAAATCAGCAATCAGATTTATAAAATTTTTTTGCTTAACGCAATCCTATATGGAAGTGATTTTTATGCATTTTATACTGACAAAACAGCGCTGTACATCTTGCTGATGTTGTTTGATGTCTGATGTTGATGTTTTCAAAGTTGAATTGGCTTAAGTCAGTGTTGCCCAACTACTGTGCTGCGTGCCGTGAAAGATTGTCAGGTGTGCCGTGGAAAATTTATAAAATTCCACAAAATAAATAAATTCATGAAAATAATAATTTCAGGGATCTAAACTCCTCACCTTTTGGAGATATTCCCTGTTTTGAAACCACAGTCGGTCACTTTTGTGATTGTGAAGAGCAATGATTAATGTGCAAAAGTGAGGCGCACAGGCGAGCACCCAGTTTAAGACGATGTGGACCAGGAGGAAGATTTGATTTGTCGATTGATTTTTGTTCAGTTCATGTTTTACGTGTATTGTTCATACTGTAATCGTTTTTGTTTTTTGTAATATTGTGTTGTTCATATATCGTGTTTTAGTGGCATGTAAGTGCATGATTAAGAATGAAAATGTGAATGAAAATAAAAGCTATTAAGTGACATCCATCCATCCATCCATCGTCAACCGCTTATCCTGTGTACAGGGTCACGGGGGTATTAAAATTATGGGTAATAGATTATGATGGAATTTTTACGACCCTGAGAAAGTCTAATGCAAGCACTGTATGCATCTTTTTTTTTTTCTTCTTTTTTTTTTTTTTTGCATAGCCGAATTTCAAACAGTACAAGTAAAATTGCTACTAAGACAGACAGAAAACATGGACAAGTTCTTGAAAAGAGAACAGTGTGGGATAGTGGTGTGCCGTATAATATTTTAGTCGTAAAAAGTGTGCCATGGAAGAAAAAAGGTTGGGAAACACTTGCTTAAGTAGCCTAAAATCGCTAAAATAGCTCTTAGTCAATTTGTTCAGCAGGCTAATTTTAACAGTTTCCCAATTGCTTGAATGTGGTAAAAATGCATTTGCAAATTATGTGTTCACAATATGTTTTAAAAAGAAAGACAAACGTGTTTAAAATGTTTTTGAAAAAATGTAACCTTCAAGTTCTCTTGGGGGAGGGCTCACTTTCACCCAATTTGAAAACCCCTGCCGGAATGCAACTTAGCCTGATGTATTTTCTGATTGGTTGGTCCTTGACCAGAGTAGAGGCACATCATTGTGATGTGACTTCCAATAATACTGAAAGTTGAAATTTCAACTGACAAGCCTCATTCAAAAACATTTTAAAGAAAATATTTGGAGAAAAAGTGATACCTTAAGGCCTGGCACTGTCAGTAAATGGAAAAGTTCATGCAAAAATGAAAATTCAACATTTACTCCCCCCTCATGTTTAAACCTCTATGACTTTCTTCTGTGGAACACAAAAGATGTTAGGATGTTTGTCTTACATTCACTTTCTAGCATCTTTTTTCCACACAATGAAGGGTTGTCATTTTACATTACATCCCGTTTTGTGTTCCACGGAAGAAAGTCATACAGGTTTAAAACAACATTAGTGTGAGTAAATGATGACATTTAGTTTTTTTTGGGGGGGGGGGGGTGAATGAATTATCCCTTTAAACAGGTTTGTGAGCTGCTGTTGGATTGTCAGGGATATACGGTATCATTTAAGCCATTGTGTGTCTTTGCTACCTGTTGAATCCCAATGGTTACTTTTATCTTAGGCTCAGAACAAGCAGACCGGGATCCTGGCTGCAGCTAAAGTGATCGATACCAAAACAGAAGAGGAGCTAGAGGACTACATGGTGGAGATTGACATCCTCGCCTCATGTGACCATCAGTACATTGTCAAACTGCTGGATGCCTTCTATTATGAGAACAAACTATGGGTGAGTGACTCTTCTCAGGAGGGCTTTGGTTACATTGGTTGTAGTGTAGCTAGATGCACACATATACACAGACTGATCTCTGATGGATGAGTAGGATTTAGAGCACCGTACACTCTGCCTTGAGTAGCATTTTGAAGATTTGCTAATACAAACCTAACTGTGTCTTCCAGTGTTCTTTTAGATTATGTATACGTAGATTCTTGAAATACATAAAAAATACAGAGGAAATAAGGGGGAAAAACACACACACATAAACACTTAATTGCCAACAGGCCAACAAAGTTCCACTAACCTTTCAACCCGAACTCCAACCATCCCACCCAGACTTAACCTGCTTGATACGCTTCCACCCTTCTTTTTCAGCAGAACATAAATTAAGATTTTTGGAAGAATATTTCAGCTCTGTAGGTTCATACATTGTAAGTGAATGAGTTACACGTTTTTGAAGCTCCAAAAAGGCACATAAAGCCATCATAAACGTAATTCATATGACTCAAGTGGATTAATTAATGTCTTTTGAAGTGAAACGCTAGGTTTGCGCATTGACAAGTTCACGTGACAACTGATGTGTGAAATATGGAAAAATATGGAAGCTCAGTGTTGTTTATAACATTCATGCATAGATGCCTTATTCGGCTGGTTTGGATACGTCAAATTCCGTCTTGGAATGGTGATCAATTAGAGCTGTTGCAATGCAAGTGAATGGAGGAGATGCCTAAGACCAAGCTCCTTGCTTTGACCGCTGCATAAGCTGCTTTTATGTGGAAACAGTATTGCGGTCCATAGAAACAGCTGCTAATAAGGTATCTACTTATGAATATCTAAGAGGAGGCTTTCGCGCTTGCGTCACGCGAGAAGCAGTTTGAACTCCAACCTCTAGCTCCTTTTTATATTAACTATATTAAGCTATATTCACTTTTTGGAGCTTCAAAATTTTGCCACCCATTCATTTGCATTTTATGAACATACAGAGCTGAAATATTCTTCCAAAAATCTTTGTTGGTGTTCTGCTGAAGAAAGACAGACACATCTGGGATGGCATGAGGGTGAGGAAGTTATGACAGAATTAAAATATTTGGGTGAACTATTCCTTTTAATGACTCCGGCTTTAAAGAATACTGAAGAATTTTAGAAATGATATAGAAAAAATTTCCCATTATGTTTTTATTTTTGGCAGAGCACATAACTGTGAATTAATGTTCCATCAGCTGATAAACATTTCACACATAGGAGAGACCTGTGGATAGATACTATGCAGTTTCGCTATGGAGTACTGTAATATGTATAATTTTAAACTGTATTGAGCAGTGTCTAGCATTTATAGAACAGTTGTGTACATGCTTCAATGCCCACTTCGACTGTTACTCTGTAATTTCACTGCCCACATCTCTTTCCTAAGATTCCTTTAGGGTATTTAAGTATTTTGTGATGTTAAAGGTTGGATGTATTTTGTGTGGATTCTGGATTTTATAGCTCTAGAAGAGCGTGTGTTGTGATTGAACTGTATACATGCAGTACACAATGGTTTTAAAAAAGGATAATCCAATCAAAAACAAAATTCGATCCAAGCAAATCCTTCTGGATAATTCAAGTCCTGCCCTACATTACTTTCCTCAGAATTACTCGGAAGTGTCACATTATGGAAGTTAAATGCATTATGTAATTTGTCCCATGATTTCTTTAGCAATTTGTAAACCTGCTCGTTTCATTTTTCATAATTTGATACTGAGTAATGACAATGGCATGTCTTAGAAGCTTCACATTAGTCAACAATGATGTCTCTCAGTTCTTCCCTGTCTACTTTCTGATTCTATCAGTGAATCCTGTTTTTCTTGCATAGAGCTCCCTGGATAATTACGGCAGGATGGTTTCATATGACGCCCCCTCTGCGGTTGGCATGTATAGAAGGATAATGGCCTATTTCAGATGACCAGAGAAAGTGCTCATGAATTAATTAGATACATGTCCAGTCTGCATTGCCTGGCTGCTAATCAAGAGATATTAATGTATGACTCATAGCAGCACCACCATGTTTATTAATACTTGGAGGGATGCTTTCAACAGTCTATGTTACAGCTAAAATATATAAAAAAAAATAGATAGAATATTAATAGAAAACTAATCTAAAATCTTCACTGGAGTCAATTTTTTTGTCACTTAATGTTACATAACTCTCATGTGTCCTGTCGGAGTTCATGTTTAATTCAGTTAACTTCATGGAGTTAACATTATATGGAAGAAATAAACCTCTAATAATGTCCAACTATAATGCTGTAAATTCTCCTGGTTTCTGATAGTACTGCTTCTGTTACTCTGATTTTCTCTGTCATCCATGTTTATTACCCCTCTTTAGCTCTCCATCTCTCCTCTCATTGGAAGAGCACAAGATAGAGTTTGCTTTGATTTTGCTGCAGAACCTGCAACCTTAGGAAGTATATTAAGGACCAGCTGCTCTGGTCACTGGAATATGATGGTATTCACTTACATAAAGCTTTTATCATGTCACTCAGAGCTTTTATCATGTCACTCAGAGTGTCATACAGGGCTGCATTGATGTTGGTTGCAATTATCCAATATACTGACATAAGTGAATGTTATTAGAAATCATTAGAAATCAATTTAGCAAAATGTCGTATCTCTCATCAGTCATTCTAATGGAACACGAGAGGGCATTCACAAAGACCACTGAACAGGAAAATAAGGGTAGTCATTAGTGCTTTGGATAGATGCCAGAAGACACCCATATCACGTTGTGAGCTTATAATAGGGACTTAAAACACTACATTGCAATGAACTGGTCAAATTGTGGCATCATGTCAAGCATATTTGTAGTTCATTCAACTTCTGGACTTTCTCTCCTTTCTTTAGATTCTCATTGAGTTTTGTGCCGGAGGGGCAGTGGATGCTGTTATGTTGGGTGAGTTTCATTTTCTTTGTTTAATAGAAGGAAAAAGGGGCATTGTGGTTGTAATGAGTCATTTCTAAAAAATTATGTTCCATTCCTCCAGACCTCACTGGCACACCAGCACTGTGTACTCATTTTTGCCACTGAACTGCACCAAGCATATGATTATCAAAGTCAGATTTCAGGGAGTATTTAGGCTCTTTTTAAAGCTACTCAGCCTTTTTTTGTGTTAGTTGGAATCCTTAAAATGTTCCCAAATGAATGAGTGTTTGTGTCAGTGACATGCAATGTCGGCCAATTGACCAGCAGACTTTCAGATTTTTCAGCGTTCTTAAAGGGCACCTATTATGGAATTTTGAAAATTACCTTTCATGTACTGTGTAACATAGATTTAAAGGGGTCATGACATGGGTTTTTTTATTGTATTATTATGTTCCCTTAGGTGCAATTATAGTATTAATATATTTTTTTTTAAGAAAAACTTTTAAAATCTAGTGATTTATGACCTTTTCCCACCCTGTTTCTCATCCTCTGATTCAAACAGTCTGTTTTGGGGGCGTTTTCCATTTAAGACTTCAGTGTTAACGCCCACTGTTATGATTGGCTAACGTCAGTGCCTATGTATCAATTATTGACGCCCCCAGCCAGAACAATATGCAAGTAAACTAAGTAAAAACACTGTGATTATTCATAATGAATGAAATTGCGCTTTAAAAAGTAGTTTAAAGTTTAAAATAGATTACTTACAGTTTGCGTCGTCGTTGTTCCCAGAATAGTCGACATGGACTTATATTTGAGCAACAGTTTTCTGGCAAAGCCAGCATCATATTGAGATTTGTTCTCAAAACAGTCATCCTTAAAATGTACAGAACAAACGCTTAAGTTAACACTGCCGTGACTGGGACGTCCGCAAAAAATAAACTGCATCCATTTTTCCCTGACGTCTGGATCTTTCGGCAGCTTATTCAGAGGTTTTGTTTGACCACAGCCAGGAACAGCACATCTGTGTGGCATCGTAATTTTCCTGTGCACAAGTAGTCTCTGTCAGAGCTCGCTGTCCATCGACTGAACACTTGTGAGGCGACGGCGATACGAAATGAGCGTAGTTGTCTTGTGCTGGAGGCGGTCATATGCAAACGCTGGTACGTCACTTCTAACCGTCACGTCACTTCTAACCATGAATCCAGAACGAGCTGTATTTTGAGCTTGATTAAATAAATGATTTGTTTAGAATGGGGAGGACGTCTTAAAATATTAAACTTGCAGGACGTTTTAATGATACAAAGACCTCTTATATACCAAAAGATCAAGGCAAATTTGGTTTCTCATGTCATGACCCCTTTAAGTGAACAAAAACATCCTGCAAAGTTTTATGTGTGAAAGTTCACCGTAAAAAAAGTTATTGTCTCTCAAAAGTAGGAGTCGACTCTGAGTCAATGTAATGAATCGTTTTTCCAATAAGTCATTTTCCTTTTTGTTGTGACGTCAAGACGAAAAATGATCAAATTGGCCGCGCCCACTCATTGCGCGCGCAGACACCAGGGAAAACTTGAAAACATCATGTCGACAACAAGACGCTGTGTTCTGAAGTGCATATCAAAAGCGACCTTTTTTTCACTGCCCAGGGACGAGCATGTGAAGAATCAGTGGCTAGAGTTTATATTTACAACTATACCACACAAGTATAGCCCGACCCTTGTGCTGTGTTCGCATCATTTTAATGACGATTGCTTTACGAACATGAATGCTTTCAAGTGTGGATTCGCGAGCCGGTTGATACTGAAGGAAGGTTCAGTACCAAGTTTATTTGTATCAGCTTCCTCCTCCGAATCACAACCTGTGAGTATTATTAATAATTGTTGCTTTTATGTGTTTTTTTAGCATGCTTAATAAGTATTTGTGTGTGTTGTGTAAGTTACGCTCAGCGCAGCTTCTAGGTCTCCAATGTAAATTTTTTTGAAATATGTGAAATGTTTGTCAATGTTATTGGAGTTGTCATAAAGAATAGAGCAATAACTTGTAGTAATGCAGTGCTTTACCAATATGTTTATGCGTTGGGCTAACGCAAACAATAACTGATTGGGTGTTTACCACCGAACTTTGGGCTATGATCGCTAACATAAATCAACTCAAATTCCTTCTCTGATTTTGATTTTTTACTACAAAGCGGTGATGGGCTTTCCGTTTCCGACAATCTCTGCACTGAGTATACCAATCACAACTGACTGGGTCATCTGACCAATCACCGCAGATTAGTGTCACGCAAAGGAGGGGTTTGGAAAAATGAGTCGTTGAACGAATCATTTGGGAGTCGGTGAGCAAATCAGGTAAACATAAATGCATATTATAAGACAACAAAAGTGTTTTTTGTCATTGCATGCATGTAAAACTGTTGTTGGGGACTCCCAAAACAATATTAGGAACATTTTAAATGCCATAATAGGTGCCCTTTAATTGTACTAACAACATTCAGACATCTAGGAAGCTAGGGATGTGCTAAATTACATATTTTCCAAAAACTTCAAGTCAGTGGGTTGCCTTAAATGACTAGCTGACTAATTGGTCTTAAAGGTGCACTTAGTCATGCATTTTTGTAATGTATCATCTTGGACTTACACTGACACCTAGTTGTGTGGATCCAGCATAATTCAAACACAATGGTTTTCAGGAACTGATGCCATTGTCAAAATTCTTTATTCACTGTCAGCCATGATTAGTTGAATCCATGAGTAAAAGTGTCCAATAACAGGGTGGTTACTGAGATTATTCAAGTAGTATTCGTCTGGTCATTTGATCCTAACATGGCAGCCCCCATGAGGGCACCCACCATGTGTAGATTTAGACATCTTTTATAAGGTTACTGGTATGACTGGAGTCTTCATCTCATGTGAGTGCTCATGATTTTATTTTATTTTTCAGAACTGCTATTGATTTCTTTAGGAGTAAAGTTTTTTTAATGATGCAAATTAGTGCACCTTTAAGCAAGCCCTAAATAATTATGCTTGTTTTGAGTTCGCCTGACCCTGAAATAGAACCAGATCTTAGGTTTTGCATGTTAGGGGATGCTTCATATGATACGCATTTTTGTATATGCAATACACATTCTTGCATTTAGAAACAGTTGGACAGAGCGCGCAACAAAATAGAATGGAATGCAGTGATATCATGCATATAAGTTGGAATAATTTGTGTATTTAAAACGCAACACTCATTGCAGAAACGCAAAATACAGACATCTGTTTTGATGTGTATGGCTGTAGCGGTGGTACTTTGAAATTAATTTAAAGAGAGTAAGTTTACGCTGAGTAAAGCACCACTACTAAAAAATATTTATGGAAAACAAATCAAGACAAACTAGTCATACTAATCGGTTGTTGGACAACTAGTCGACCATCAGAAAGGCCAAAGTATACTTTTCCTTGTGCCGGTACGTCTAGCGCAATGTGTGACGCAAATATCAGTAGCAGCACAGTACTATGCAGCCTAGTATTGCTGGACATGAAGACAGTTCACGTCTTTATGCTTTATGGGCGCATGAGCCTGCTGTTGACTATGCTAAAAGAATATTGCATAGCAGTTATAGTTCATGTGCATCAAACACGTCCGAATAGGCTTTCTATCAAAAGAGTATAATTTTAAAGGCTGAGCATTTGACCTTGTGCGAGACAAAGGATATCCTAGTAATTTTTTACAGAGTCAAAAACTGTCCTCAATCACAAAGCATGCCACTGTAGGTGATGGAAAACCATTCTACGGTGGTGGCGTAGTGGGCTAAATCACATAACTGTTAATCACAAGGTCGCAGGTTCGATTCCCACAGCCACCACCATTGTGCCCTTGAGCAAGGCACTTAACTCCAGGTTGCTCTGGGGGGATTGTCCCTGTAATAAGTACACTGTAAGTTGCTTTGGATAAAAGTGTCTGCCAAATGCATAAATGTTAAATGTAAATTGTAAACGGGGTCTTCCAAGATATTTTTTAGGATGTTAAAACCTCTTGTTCTGATGGCTGTTTAGTCTGGCTACTACATTTAGCTTGTAAGAGAGGTGTTGGTGGGAGGTGTAATGGGTGAGGTGGTGTTCTCATGCTTTTGTTGACTCACTGTTTGTTCTGCTATGAATCCCTCTATTGCCTTCTCTCTATTCTGTTCAGTGAGGGCCTATCCGGACTACACTGCTCCTATAAAGTCTGTTCACATTGCCTCTGTCACAAAGGAGCAGTCTGCTCTACCTATCAAAGGACAGGAACAGAGAACAAGTCTTATAATGAGCCGCAGTCCTTTCCTTTGTCACTGTAACATTGTAGATTATGTGTCTAGTTCAACTTGAATAAACATAACAGCAAAGATAAAAATCTGATAAGACAGCTAGTTCATTGTGTTTGTGTTGTGTGTCTACAGAGCTGGAGCGGCCACTAACAGAGCCTCAGATCCGGGTTGTATGTAAACAGACGCTGGAGGCGCTGGCTTACCTCCATGAGAATAAGATTATTCACAGGGACCTAAAGGCTGGAAATATTCTCATTACCACTGATGGGGACATCAAATTGGGTAATTCATTGCCTTTCATGTACTGTGCCTAAATACTGTCTCACAGGCAACTGTGGGGCAATTGCAGTAATACAAATTGGCTAAAGGTAAATAAAGGAAAAGTTCACATAAAAATGAAAATTTGGTCATAATTTACTTACCCTCATATTGTTCTATACCTCTTTGGCTTGCTTGCTTCTGTGGAACGCAGTAGGAAATTTTAGGCACAACGAGCTGAGCTACACAAAGGGCTGAGCTGCTCTTTTCCATATAATGAAAGAGGATAGTGATTTATTTTGCCAAAGTTCTCAAGTTCTAAAAAGGTAAAAAGGATCATACAATGAGACCTGTGAGCTCCGATGAGGGGAGATTATCAGTAAATATCGGCTTACATTTTGGTCTGTTTCCCACTCAAAGCTATTGCAAGGATTCAGAAGATATTACAGGTACATTCGTGTGGAATACTTGATACTTAAGTTCTTTGCAGCATAAATCACCATTCAGTTTTGTTGAATGGAAAAAGAGCATCTCATTTTGTTTTTCTCTCAAAGAATGACACAAGGGTAAGGGTGGATTCACATACTGTTTAAAATGAACAGTAGAATAAAACCCAGTTCAGCTAAAGGTGCAGTATGTAAGATTCAGAAACCCTTGTTATTAATGAAACCTGTGGCCATTAAGTGAACTGCAGCCAGCTAACCGTTGCTCGTGCGCACACTCCATAGGGACGCGAGCGAGCATCGACCAAAACAATGACGTAATGTACAAAGACACTAAATGTGATTCACCGACATCATGCTGACAGATGTGGTAGCATAATTACAATTACACAGTTATGATTGTTTCACTACAAACTTTGAGAATGTATATTATAATTGACTCTCCAGTGCTGGAACAGGGCTAAAACAAAGTGTGGATATAGGTCTGACTATGCGAGACTGTAGTTTGAAGTAATCACTTTGCATGATAACTTTTATTTATACTATTTATACTATGCTTTATCAACAGCTGTTAGCTAAATTTGGTGGATAATGACAGTAGCTGTTTATGTAATAGACTGTATATTATAAATATGTTTAAACAATTCAGTATTGATGTGATTCACTCACAACTGTCATTGATTCACTTTTGTTTTATAATGATATAATGTATATATATATTCTGTATAGCCAAGTTACGTTACACCAATGAATGGATCTTTTTGCATTATCTTGAACATTGTCTAGCATTCATTTAATGTGTTATTGTAGTTTACCTTGCTGAATAATTACAGATTAACATTGTTTATGACAGTTACTGTGAATCAGCATATCTGACTTTTAGTATAAAGAGAAGATCGATGAAATTATTTGAAAGTTACGAAGCAAGGTAGCTTGCAATTCGTCAGTGTTAGCTGTCAAGATCAAGTTAGCTAAAATGACACCGATCAATCCTTATGGCCTATATTTCACATGATTTACAGTTATTTAAGTTTACCTGTCCAATGAGAAAAATGCAAATTCAGGGTCGGTTTTGGTCCCCAAAATCTATGTTCACTCAAGTTTTCGCTTACCCACAATCACTTTCCTGCTTGGCCAGATGGGATTCAGTAGATAAATGTTTTTTTTTTTTTTTGCCTTAGAGTTTGTGTAGGAGTCGGTGTCATGCTCGGAGCCGGACGTTTGCTGGATTCCATCTCTAACATTAAGATAACGTTACCTAGTGTTGCAGTTTGTTGTCGCTGTTGAATAGCGGAAAAGAAGCACTGAGGCAAGGCTCTTTATGTCCTTTGGATTTTCCCGGCAAAACCGACCCGCTCCCTTTGCATGAAAATCAGCCTACAGCCTTTAATCCTCTGGGGTCTGAGGGTGTTTTGAGCCCTGGAGAAGTTTTGACATGCCTTGGCTTTTTTCAGTTGCTTAAAAACACATTAACTCTTTCCCCGCCAGCGTTTTTAAAAAAAAAGTTGCCAGCCACCGCCAGGGTTTTTGACGATTTTCGCTAAACTTTAATGGCCCGCAGAATATTTTCTTCCATGAATATATGAAGATGCTATATATCAAAATAAAGATCTGGGCCTCTGCTTTTAGGCACAAAAAACGATTTAATTTTATCTTCATATGTTCTTTTTTTATTGTGACTTGAACAGAGGTAGGTTTTGTCAAAAAACAACATTTCAGACAAAAAGCTGAGAAAAAGGCATGTTTATGTCTGATATTTTGAGCTTCTCATACTCCACTGCTTCATGTTTGTGAGGATCGCAGTCTGTTTCTTTGATCAAAGAGTTGCGTACTCTTTCAAAACATGCGCAGGGGTCTTCCTTACCGTAAAACACCTAAAACACGGAAACACGGAAAATTCCGTGTTTGGCGGGGAAGCATTTTTTCATAAAACACGGAAAATTCCGTGTTTGGCGGGGAAAGAGTTAATGGCTAAAGTCTGATAACACTGTATTCAACACAAACTGGGCTACAATAGTATGTGAGCAACATGTATGTACAGGTTTGTATTTTTGAGAAATAACGTGTCTTTGAAAACCATGACCTTTCTTTAGTGTTAGAAAGGTCATATGCGAGGAGGCGTGAATGATCATTAATATTGATTGTAATTCACACCTGAGGAGACAAAAGACCCCTCCCCTGGGCCTATCAATGAGGAATGTGACAGAAAGAGAATGAATGTGAGGAGATTTAATGATCAAAATCAAGTTTTAAATTAAAGTAATCTGACTATACATAATCTTTACATAAAGACTTTACTTAAATTTAGACCTATGCTACTGTTTAAAAGAAGTCTCTTCTGCTCACCAAGGCTGCATTTATTTGATCAAAAATACAGTAAAAACAAGTTAAATCTTTTTACAGTTTAAAAGAACAGTTTTCTATTTGAATATATTGTAAAATGCATTTGGGATCAAAGCTGAATTTTCAGCATCATTACTGCAGTCTTCAGTGTCACATGATCCTTCAGAAATCATTATAATATGCTGATTTTCTAATATGGGCATATAAAATATAATCTAAACATTCATTTTATTTTTATATCATATTTATATCATACAGCATACAATTTAAATACCTGCTTTAGCTGTAAAAGCATTTAAATGTGACAAAACTTGCTTATTAGGACATATTTCAATACTCCGAATCCCCACTAGTAAAATATGTACATGTTTATATAAAATAGCATGTCAGCTAATGAAAACTAAGTGACTTACTAGTCCGAAATTGTATCCTCGGCTGGATCAAGTCGCTCTTCAAAATACAAACTAGTGGAGTGGAGTGGTGGTGGTGTAGTGGTCTAAACCACATAACTGGTAATCAGAAGGTCGCTGGTTCGATCCCCACAGTCACCACCATTGTGTCCTTGAGCAAGGCACTTAACTCCAGGTTGCTCCAGGGGATTGTCCATGTAATAAGTGCACTGTAAGTCGCTTTGTATAAAAGCGTCTGCCAAATGCATAAATGTATAATGTAAATGTACAAACGTTCATCGGAGTCCTGCTTTTCTGAGGAAAATGTTAACTCTTTTTCACTATCCAGGAGTTTTCTCACTTGTGTATCGTGCTGTCTTCCAAACGTGCAGATAAGTGAATGAACTATATGTTTTCAAGGCACAGTCGGGCGTTTACCATTTGATTTGATCAGCACAATAGCATATGAATGGCGCGCTCTGCTGGTGGGTGTGATCACATTAGAGATAATTCGCCGAGCCAGTAAAAACTGTACATCGCTTTGTTTCATACATATTACATTGCAGGAGAATATTTGTTTTAAATTTTAATTGTTTTATTTAAAAGTAGACATTTTAAGCTTTCTTTAAACATATGTTTCATGTTTGTGTGATAAGTACTCGCAGAGTTTCAGTTAATTTTTGTGACGTGTTTCAGATATATGCTTGTGAACGCAGAGACTGCTGTAAGCTCACCCTTTTTATTTTCTTAATTTTACAAAAGCACAAGGTTTTTTTGTTATTGTGAGGGTACACAAATAAACGTAGACACTTTATAGTCTGTAATGATGTCTACACTTATCTGTTTGCCCCAAAATGACGGAGAATTTGATGTTGTTTCGACGGAAAAATCCAGCAGGACGTGCCAGTGCATCCGTCGACCCCAGAGGGTTAATAGGCAAACTAGGAAGTCCGAGAAGGGCTAATATTTTAAGATGCATTACAAGCCGTTCACACATTGCCAAAAAAAAAGGTGAATATTACATGAAAATCTTTACATATTGCACCTTTAAAGTGAACCAAGCTGCAAATTACCTCAGTGCTTTTGGTTTTCACAATGGAAGTGGCCTTAATAGAGGACCTAGTTTCATTTTTGGTCCTTTTGCATTGATGTGGTCTCAGACCCTTTGTTATTCATACCACAATTCTCTCAGAACTCGGACCCCATGGCTTTCACGATTACTGTATGTCATTTGGCTAACAATAAATTGGCATACATATAATTGTGATTTGATAAATTTTCATACTTAAGTTGTATGTGTGCTGAATACACATTCACCTTAAGTAGTAATGTACAGGTGAAACTCGAAAAATTAGAATATTGTGCAAAAGTTCATTAATTTCAGTAATTCAACTTAAAAGGTGAAACTAATATATTATATAGACTCATTACAAGCAAAGTAAGATATTTCAAGCCTTTATTTGATATAATTTTGATGATTATGGCTTACAGCTTATGAAAATCCCAAATTCAGAATCTCAGAAAATTAGAATATTACATGAAATCAATAAAAAAAAAGATTTTAAATACAGAAATGTCGGCCCTCTGAAAAGTATAATCATGCATATGTGCTCAGTACTTGGTTTGGGCCCCTTTTGCATTAATTACTGCCTCAATGTGGCGTGGCATGGATGCTATCAGCCTGTGGCACTGCTGAGGTGTTATGGAAGACCAAGATGCTTCAATAGCGGCCTTCAGCTCTTCTGCATTGTTTGGTCTCATGTCTCTCATCTTTCTCTTAGCAATGCCCCATAGATTCTCTATGGGGTTCAGGTCAGGCGAGTTTGCTGGCCAATCAAGCACAGTAATACCATGGTCATTGAACCAGGTTTTGGTACTTTTGGCAGTGTGGGCAGGTGCCAAGTCCTGCTGGAAAATGAAGTCAGCATCTCCATAAAGCTTGTCTGCTGAAGGAAGCATGAAGTGCTCTAAAATGTCCCGGTAGACGGCTGCGTTGACTCTGGACTTAATAAAGCACAGTGGACCAACACCAGCCGATGACATGGCTCCCCAAACCAACACAGACTGTGGAAACTTCACACTGGACTTCAAGCATCTTGGATTGTGTGCCTTTCCATTCTTCCTCCAGACTCTGGGACCTTGGTTTCCAAATGAGATGCAAAATTTGCTCTCATCAGAAAAGAGGACTTTGGACCACTGAGCAACAGACCAGTTCTTTTTTTCTTTAGCCCAGGTAAGACGTTTGACATTTGAAGCCCATGTCCAGGACCCGTCTGTGTGTGGTGGCTCATGATGCAGTAACTCCAGCCTCAGTCCACTCCTTGTGAAGCTCCCCACACATTTGAATGGCCTTTTCCTGACAATCCTCTCCAGGCTACGGTCATCCCTGCTGCTTGTGCACCTTTTTCTTCCACACTTTTCCCTTCCATTTAACTTTCTATTAATGTGCTTTGATACAGCACTTTGAGAACATCCAACTTCTTTTGCAATTACCTTTTGAGTCTTTCCCTCCTTGTGGAGGGTGTCAATGATGGTTTTCTGCACAACTGTCAGGTCAGCAGTCTTCCCCATGATTGTGAATTCAACTGAACCAGACTGAGAGACCATTTAAAGGCTCAGGAACCCTTTGCAGGTGTTTAGCTGATTAGAGTGTGACACTTTGAGCCTACAATACTGAACCTTTTCACAATATTCAAATTTTCTGAGATTCTGAATTTGGGGTTTTCATAAGCTGTAAGCCATAATCATCAAAATTATATCAAATAAAGGCTTGAAATATCTTACTTTGCTTGTAATGAGTCTACATAATATATTAGTTTCACCTTTTAAGTTGAATTACTGAAATTAATGAACTTTTGCACGATATTCTAATTTTTCGAGTTTCACCTGTATATAACTTGGAATCCCATAATATGGCTAGATAATTTCCCTTAAGGCTTTAACTTAAAATATTGCGTACTGATAGAATGACATGAAAAATTATAATTTCAATGTTAAAATATTTCCAAATACTTAAAAACATGTCCCTTTTTTGTGAACTTTACATTTACACAGTTTATAATATAACCCAGACAACCCAGCAAATTATATTCAAATCTATTCTATTAATATTATGCAATAGTAATATATTTCTGTCCTAAATTCTTTACTGTCACATTATGTTAAGGGTTTATGATTAAACCAAAGAACCCTTATTTAGCATAAAGGAAAACAATGCGAGATTCTATGACTCTTTAAAAAAAAAAAAAAATGAATTAAAGGGGTGGTATGAGTTTGGTTCAATTGCGGGAACTTTTAGGGGCGTATGAGAACATTTGTGTTGTTCACATATACATGTTTTATTGCTTCTGAGACCCTTTGGAGTGCTCAACCAACTAGGTGTGAAAATGCTGTAAATAATTACAAAATGTAAATTTTTCGATCTTATGTTATGGGAGAAAAGGCAATTGCAAATATTCATCTTTGATTTGAAGTATTTTAATGGCCTATTAATTAACAGCTCCTTTATTGCATATTGCTGTTAGTCATATGTGTCAAATTTTTATCAATGTCTCCTCTCAGCTGACTTTGGAGTGTCTGCAAAGAATACAAAGACACTACAGAGAAGGGACTCTTTCATTGGAACTCCGTACTGGTTAGTCACTCAGTTTATCAAGTCTTACTCTGAATCATGAGATGGATCACAATGTGAGGAACCAAGCTGTGAATGTGGCTCATAAGATGTGTTTTGTTTGTCCATTTGACTGAAATCCTCTCCTCTCTCAAAATTGAAGGATGGCTCCTGAGGTGGTGATGTGCGAGACATCGAAGGACAGGCCGTACGACTACAAAGCGGACATCTGGTCCCTGGGGATCACTCTGATCGAGCTGGCACAGATCGAGCCACCCAACCATGAGATGAACCCAATGAGAGTCCTGCTAAAAATAGCTAAATCCGAGCCCCCCACGCTCGCATCTCCATCACGATGGTTAGAGATCTGTATCACATTGCCACATGTTAATGAATTAATTAATGAATCGAAATATGATTATCAATAAAACTATTATTGATCCGGTATGTGCTAGTTGATGAGTTAAAGGGATAGTTTACCCAAAAATCACAGTTAGGTGAAAGGAGGATGCGGGAGACAGTGAATCCAACTCAAATGGTATGTTTATTTTAAGCTCAAAAAAACACACATTTCAGCAGACACACTAAAAAATTTGCTTTTGAGCAGACACAGATCAGTACAGTCTCTTAAGCTTGTGTATCGTAACTCTCTTCCTGCTCACTGGTGTCCGGCTCGCTCTTAAAGCCCATCTTCACTCTCACTGCAATGACAAACCCACCCAGAGCCCCAACACATGAGCAGCCTGGAATTGCACAGCTTTTTGCTCAGTAGATATAACTGTAATAGCCCAAATGAAGAGTCCTTTCACAGCCAGCAAAGGGTTTATATTTGTTCCTCCACTGTGTTAAACAGGTCTCCAGAGTTCAGTGATTTCCTAAGGAAGGCTCTGGATAAGAACATAGACAACAGGTGGAACACTTTACAGCTTCTACAGGTAAGGCCATTTTTTTTTGTTTAGTGATTTGAAACTTTAAATTTCAATTAATTAAAATGATCAAATTAAATGCAGGAGATGGTGAGCAGCCATGGTTGATATTCTTTTTTTTTTATTGTGGCTCTCTACTTTCAGCATCCATTTGTTTCAAATGTGGTAGATAATAAACCATTGCGGGAGCTGATTGCTGAGGCCAAAGCAGAAGTGGTTGAGGAGTTTGAGGATGGAAAAGAGGACGACGAGGAAGAAGAGCCTGAGGCTCAGCTGGTAAGAACATTAACATTGTGACCACTTTCAGTTCAAGATATTAACAAGTATAATCACTCCTGGAACATTTTTCAAAATACAGTGGTGTTGTCTTCCATTATTATCTGCATACACTGTCTTTGGTTATTGTAATCACCTTGTCTCTTTTTAATGCATATAGGCAGTGCCTGGACACAAACGTGCATTCTCGGACACCAGCGTCGGCAGCTCAGAGGATGAGAGACAATATCAGAACACACCGACTCATGAGTCAGTCACAGAGAGGGCTGAACCTGAACGAAAACCCAGTTCAGAGAACCAAGCTAGTGACAAAACCTCAGACATGGTGGTGGACACCAGCAAGTGTGGTCATGCTGAGGATGAGAAGATGAATGGGGCTAGTGTGTCAGATGCCGGCATTGAGGACTCACGTTCTCATGAGGAATCTGTACCTAAACAAGAAGAATCTCCTAGAAAAATGACCACCGAAATAGAGATTTCTGATAAACCAAATTTTCCAGCATCAAACGACACTGAAACAGTCCTCCAAGAGATTGTGATGGTCAGTGAGGAGACTGGAGAGAAAGAGAAGAAAGTGAAGGTGAATGTGCCAGAAGAGAATAAAGAAGAAGAGCATGAAGAAATGCAGCATGATATGGAGGAAACCAAAACACAAATCACCACAGACAAAGAAAAGGAATGTACTCAGATTTCACAAGTAGCTGAACCAGAGAACAAACCTAACAGTGCTATTGAAGAATCCATCACCGAAGCAACTGAAAGTAGAGCAGATTTTTCAGGAAAGACTGAAGACAAAATTGAGAGTGAGAAAACAGATAAGAAGGAAAAGGAGGAAGAAGAAAAAGCAGTAACCTCACCAGATGTTCGTATAGAAGATGTAGAGGCGGCGCAAATGGAAATCTCCACAGATGTTCCTACAGAAGAGGTAAAAGTGGAACTCCCACAGGAGTCAACAGAGGAGGCTGAGAAATCAGAACATGAAGAGGTCAAGCCTGTTGTGCCTGTAAATATACCAATTGAGATGGAGAAGGGGGTAGATTTGGTAGAAGAGTCCTCTCTGAATGAATTGCCTGTAGTTGTCATCAACGGCATGAAGAAAAAGGAGGTCAGTGCATCAGAGGAACCTCATGAAGACATAGAAGACAGACCAGAGGCCCAGGAAGCACCTACCTTGCCTGAGAGTGACGAGAAGTCAGCTGAGGTGGTGAAGCCTGATAATGAAAAGGAGAAAGACTCAGACTCAGGCAGCAGTTCTGCTGCAGATACTAACAGTATTGACATCAATCTGTCAATCTCTAGCTTCCTATCGAAAAGCAAAGAGGGATCAATTTCTATACAGGTACCAAACATGCCCAAATGTGCTTGAAATTAAGCTTCTGAAAGTAAATATCTTCAATAAATTTAATTCATTCCTGCAGGACACCAAGCGTCAGAGGAAAACTCTGAAAAAGACCCGTAAGTTTATGGTTGACGGGGTGGAAGTGAGCGTCACCACATCAAAGATTGTCTGTGACAATGATACCAAAAGCGAGGAACTGAGATTTTTGAGGTATCAAATAAAGCTGGCATCAAACACTAACCTAGAGCTGTGTCTTTCTGGAGCATTTGCTATGGTTACAGGATTTGACCGTCTATGTTGTAAATGATGCAAGTAATGTCTTAAAACCTCAGAAAAACCCTTTGTTCACATTTTGGAGTCTCATAGTGATTGCACATGTAACCTGATATGTGTAAATTGTGTTGTTTTTTTGTGCTCCAGACGTCAGGAGCTCCGAGAACTGAGGCTGCTGCAGAAGGAGGAGCAAAGAGCTCAACAGCAGCTCAGCAACAAACTCCAGCAGCAGAAAGAGCAGCTCTTCAGACGCTTCGAGCAGGAGATGACAGTTAGCACCCTCATTTCCTCACAAGATTTATTTTCTGTACATTCAACACAATGCAATACCTGAACAATGGGTCATCCATTGTTTATGGTAGACTTTTGTTTTGTCTGCAAACACTGAAATAATGTTTTACTCAGATGTAGCATGATACACAAGTTAAAAGTATCGAAACAAACAAGATTGATTCATGTAACAGGTAGAGTTCATAACACCGTGTCCTAACCAGGTACAAATACGTTGAAGCGACAAACGATCCATTCTATCTATTCTGTGTTTGTCGGAGATTATATCCTAACCAGCCCACATGAAAGCAAGCAATGCATGACAAGTTTGTGTTAAAAAAATGTCATGGGACTCAATGGCACTTTCCAAATATCCTGGTTCACAAAGCATTATATTAAACATCATATATGTTCTGATTGACCATGATAGACCTGTAGTTTCCCAATAGGGCACAATATTGTGGTTTGTCTAATGAGCTGTGTGTCATTAGACAATGACACACAGCTCAAGTTGCTCAGAGCGCATTAGCGGTCAATTAGTCTCTCAGTATTCCTCTTTCTCTTTTTCAATCTCTCTCTCTCTCTATCTTCAAAGGGAAAGAAGCGTCAGTATGACCAAGAGGTGGAGAACCTTGAGAAACAGCAGAAACAGACCATAGAACGTCTGGAGCAGGACCACACCAACCGGCTGAGAGACGAGGCTAAGAGGATCAAAGCAGAGCAGGATAAGGAGCTCTCAAAATTCCAGAACATGCTGAAGAACCGCAAAAAAGAGGTAACTGAGAAAGAGAGGTGCAGAATCGGATGCACTGGGTTGCATGTATTGTCATGGTGCCATTACCTGTTGCCATATTTGTATGCTTTTAGATGGGCTGCTTGACATTTATATTTCTTTTGTTGTTGATTTTGGGGGTGCAACTTGTTAAAAATTAAACCGCTAGTTTTGCATTTCACTAAAGAATGTGCATTAGCAGCATTGCTTCCAAATCACAATGCAGCTGCAAGTGGAATTGATTTCTTCACATGTCCTTATTGACTCATCTCAGCAGTCTTGCTTTGGATTCAGACCTGTAAATGTATAGCAGTTCTTTTCTTATCACATTGTGCTTGCTTAATGAAACTCTGGCTCTTGCATTCATTTACTTCCAACATCAGAGTGGCTTCAAAGCTGGCTTGAAAGGTTAACTGGGTGTTAAGCAATGGACAAACTGAAGGCCCTTTCATTTTCTCATGGGTTCCTCTTGCTGATGTTTTCAAGTGTTGCTTAAGATTAGAAATGATTTCTGTGCAAACTTTCAATGCATGGCTTAACAGAAATGTGTGGTCTCTCACAGGACCTTTCCTAGTTACTTTTACTTACTGATGCATGGTGCATTTGCTTTCCTAGTAAGAAACATGTTTGGTTTGTCATTGCATGATCAGCCAGCATGATTTGTGCTTAGAGAGATTATCATATCTCGTGCCAAGCTGTATAATAGTATATGTGGATTCTCTTGGTACTCCTGTGATTGTACTAGACAGCTTGTTACTCTCTAATTATAAAGTCATCAACTCTCTCATCTGCATGGACATGCCTTAATGGAGGCACATATGGTAATATCTCTTTGTCTCCTCTTCGCATGATATACAGTAACATGAAATGTACATATAAAATATTATGTTTTGAATATAGTATAATTTTGATTAAAATATTAATATTTAGAAATTTCTTTTAACCAATATGGTTCTGATATGTTTTTGCTTTTGTCACTAATGGTGTTGCCTGTGTGATTGTGACGTAATGAATGAAGATCAGTGCTTTGGTGAAGGGCCTCTTCTCAGAGATCTACTTTTGTTAGGACTGTATAACATATTGTAATTCAGTTGAAGTCTGAAGTTTACATACACTTGGGTTGATGTCATTAAAACTCATTTTTTTAACCACTCCACAGATTTCATAGTAGTAAACAATAGTTTTGGCAAGTCGATTAGGACATCTACTTTGTGCATGACACAAGTAATTATTTCAACAATTATGAGATTATTTAACTTTTAATTGACTATATCACAATTCCAGTGGGTCAGAAGTTTATATAAACTAAGTTAACTGTGCCTTTATGTAGCTTGGAAAATTCCAGAAAACTATGTCAAGCCTTTAGGCAATTCGTGTCTGATTGGCTAATTGGAGTTGAACCAAATTAGATGGCATTATGAGGAAGGAACGTTATGTGGATATATTGAAGCAACATCTCAAGACATCAGCCAGGAAGTTAAAGCTCAGTCACAAATGGTTCTTCCAAATCAACAATGACCCCAAGCATACCACCAACGTTTTGGCAAAATGGCTTAAGGGCAACAAAGTCAAGGTATTGGAGTGGCCATCACAGAGCCCTGACCTCAATCTGATGGGAAATTTGTGGGCAGAACTGTAAAAGTTTGTGTGAGCAAGGAGGCCTATCTGGGCCAAAATTCCAGCAACGTATTGTGAGAAGCTTGTGGAAGGCTACACAAAATAATTGACCCAAGTTAAACAATTTAAAGGCAGTGCTACCAAATACTAAAAAAAATTATTTTAACTTCTGACCCCCACTGGGAATGTGATAATTATAATTTTTTTGAATAAAACTATTATCCTGACATTTCACATTCTTAAAGTAGTGATCCTAACTGACCTAAGACAGGGAATGTTTTCAATGTCAGGAATTGTGAATTTGTTTTATTTATTTTACATAAAAAAATAAATTAAAAAAAGTTAAATGTATTTGGATAAGGTGCATGTAAACTTCTGACTTAAACTGTACATAGGGCTGGGCGATAAAACAATATCAATATTTATTGCAATTAAAAAAACTAATATCGAAAAGTAATTTTCGATATTTAGCCTGTGTTCTACATCTAGACATGCGTGTTGCTAAAAACACTAGCAGTATGGCTTTCTTATCGTATGTTTCCACTGGTGCGCGCAGAGCTAATGTGAGCAAGCGCTTTCAATTCCTTCCTATGGAAGCCGAGCATCATGCTCGCGAGGTGGATTGTAAAATTGACTGCAGCGCGGGGCAAGCGTTCCCTAGTGTTGGGAGTGGCTTTGTGCGGATTTTTTCCACTTCAGTGGAAACAGCCTCAGACTGTATGAAGTTGCTATTGCCCCCGTTACGCAGGTCACCGCGTTCCTGATCCGGAACCCAGATTGATTCCATCTTGACTGCCCTCTCCTTGTCTCTAGTGAGCAGCACGACAAAACAATGGTGCCGGTTACATCATATCTGATCTTTCTGCGCTGTATTCTTGAATATTTTTCTCTGGCACTGAAACACGCTTCACTGATGCCCTGTTCCGGGTCGCACCTGCATCCTCTTTTCCCCACATGTGCGTAAATGTGAGGTGCATGTTTCCGGAGAGCCTTTAGACCTTAACGTTTTTTTTCTTTCTAAATTTTGTTTTATTAATCAGCACGTTCCAAGCCTTTAATAATAAACAAATAGATTTCAGTTCTAATTTTGTGAAATTATTCAGATGTCATCGTCTCTGACAAGGATGAAAGACAAAACAATTACTAGTTTGTAGCCTAGTCTATCTCACTTTAATGAAAATAGACAAATGGTCCATTCAGACTTTTACATTTTCAAAAGTTTCTCTCTGAACCCCCAGTATCATTCCTCAGTCACAAGGGCTTCTATGCCCCCATACTTTGATATTTGTATGTAAAGATATATTTACATTTATGCATTTGGCAGACGCTTTTATACAAAGCGACTTACAGTGCACTTATTACAGGGACAATCCCCCCGGAGCAACCTGGAGTTAAGTGCCTTGCTCAAGGGCCCAACAGTGGCATCTTGGAGGTGCTGGGGCTTGAACCCCCCGACCTTCTGGTCAGTAACCCTGAGCCTCAACCACTGAGCCACCACTGCCCCCATATATGAAAATAATTTTAATGTAAAAAAAAAATATATATATATACTCTCATTATGATTCAAAATGAACAGATCATCTTCTTACATTCATATCCAACTGCACTCAATTGATAAAATGTATTTAAAAAAAAATATATATATATTTTTCATAGAAGATCCCTCAGACACCACTGAATTGGTGTCTGAGGGATTGACCCCAACGCAGTTTTGTAAAAACTATTTAGACTTTTTAAGATTTAGTTTTCTCTTCTTTTTTTGGAAATTAAAAAAAATTTGCAATGTGCAAATGTGATTCAATATCGTGATAAATATCGATATCGAATGATATGAAAAAGAATATTGTGATAATATTTGTTGCCATATTGCCCAGCCCTAACTGTACATATCACATTAAAAGACTGTCGGTGTACTGTAAAGTAATTTTCCTTTCAGTGTAAAATTGCTGTTTAAGTGATCTCTGTTATATGATGCACACCTAAATGGTAAACCTCTAATGCTGAACAGTACAAAAAGTGAGTAGTGGTTGACTGAAATGGGTTTTTCAATGGCTGTTACTGATATCTTGAGGTTATTTCTAGGCAGAATGACAACATCTGTTAATCAGCCCATCGAGCACATGATAATTTTAAAACTATCATGTACATGATTTTGGCAAAGTATTGTCCAATGTACAGCATCAGCACGACCAAAATATTGGTATTTTATTAAAAGTGTAAAAAGTAAGAATATTTTCACAGTAGTGTGACAGGCATTGACTTAGAGGTCAATGAAAAGAAATTTCCTCCCACAGCTAAACATATATGTTTCTTGATCAAACTGACATATTTTCTGCTGATTTGCTGAAAATAGTGCCCTGCTGACACAACATTTCAGCTCATCTTACAAAAGAATGTGTCAGCATCAACTATATAAAGGTGTGCATCTTTTTAGAGATTACTTTGAGGGCATCTATCACATTCTGATCTGTATAACAGTCATGAAATTTAGGAAGGGATCTATATTATAAGTTAGGTGGCTTTCACTTTTCACCAACTCAGTTGGAAATCATTTCTGGTGGTTTGGGGAAGATTATCCCTCAAATACTAAACCAATCATTATCAAAAAAGCATCAATAGTGAATTAACCCTTCATGTCAGAATTTGCCTAACTCTCTCAGACTAATTATTTCCTGCTTTAATCAGTTTCTGTGTGAGTAAAGCCTCAATTCCCAACAGTCTGCATGCTTACTGTAGGTCAAACAAGAGGTTGGACTGTCTCCCAAACACATAAGAAAAGAGCTCATGAAACGCATAAAAGAAGACCTAGCAGTCGTTCAACAGGAAGAGGTAATTTAGTCAATAGATACAGTACCACACACACACAACCTGAACCTCTTCTCTTTTTTGCACCTCTGGCCATGAAGTGTAGATGGAATTCTAGAAATCAGGGTAAAAAATCATAATTGTGAACAATTCCTGCTGCATCCATTTTAAGAGAGAGTGAGAGCCATAACAGACTAATTATTTATGCTGCATCTCATCACGCATGTCAAGGACGACAGCTGCACTAATGGATGATGGTCCAGATGGGCCCTCACTGAGCTTCAGACTCACCTGCTGCTAAACCAGCTCTCTCTCATGCTTTCTATCAGTATAGAGGAACAGATTATTCTTCATGCAGGTCTCCGCCTGGCCACAGGTGTCTGAGACCCTAAAGTAACAGATGAATGCTAGAAAGATAGATTATTGGAAAGAAGAAGTGTGTGAGGTGTTTGTGGTTTGCATGGGATACAGCTGAGTGCTGGTGTGTGTCCCCTGTTCCTGACGTGGTAGAGTTGGCTATGTTTTGCTCCACAGGGGGTGGCCCAGGTTATGATACAGTCGTTTCAATTGTCCTCATGTGCTCTGTTCAACGCTCAGATGCAGGATGTAAGTCTCCTCGCTCCTCTTGACTCAACCCTCTCACATGTGCCCGTCATGTAACTAACAAAGCAGATGCACACACAAATACACAGTGTCGTAGAGCAATACAAATAGCTAATTGCTATTTGGTTTCATGTTTACTAAAGTTTAATGAAAGGAGTGTAAATTATGGTACCAAAACATGCATTAAGTTATCCATAAGTATTCAGATTAGATTACCTAAAAAAGTGTACTGGTTATCTAAAATATTACGTTACTGATAAGTATTTTAGTTTGATTTGTAATCGGTACCAGAAAACATTTCAAAAGTAATCTACCCAGCACTGCTTACCCTTTAGTGCCCCCTTGCTGACCTTGAAACCCCCTGATTTAAATAGTTCTGGGAGTATACAGTAACGGTTTAAAACCATAGAAGATTAACCATCAAAATAATGGTTGTAATATGTTATCACAAGTACATATGTTAAGTACTTTGAAATGCCTCTTTCCTGTTGTGGAAGTTCACGTGAGCCTCCCTTGCATCACTACGCCATTGTTTGATCTCACACCCAAATTGTATATTTGCTTAATGACACCAGCAGAACTAATTTGATTAGATTACATACTGTAAAATTATTCCACAAAAGCACAACCCATTTGTTCTGGCACAGCAGTGTTTTATTGTGATGTGAACGGCACATGTGGGCAGGAAGGTACTCTGTTGTTTTGGAGTGCTGTTGCTGCAGTGTCTCAGTATCTCTTCTATCCGCTCACTCTCTCTCATACTGTTACTGTGGTTTTAGTCAAGTTTCTGTGCTTCACCTGTGCTGCTTTTTCTATGTGTCACTGAAGGCCAAACTCAAAACAAGAGTTGAAGATAAGACCTCTCAGTAAGGTGGTTAGTCAGCATTGTTATTTTTATTATTGATTTATCTCTGTTACCAGAAACAGTGGAGTCCAAATGTTGGAGACCTCCTTAAAAATATATTTATGTAAACCTGGTCACTAATCAAATGTAAGCAAACACTGACCATGTTAAAGGTTTAGTTCACCCAAAAATGAAAATTATCTCATCATATACTCACTCTCTTGCCATTCCAGATGTGTACTACAGAACACAAACAAAGATTCTTAGAAGAAAATTTCAGCTCTGTAAGTCCATACAATGCAAGTGAATGGTTGCCAAAAGTTTGACGCTCCAAAATCCACATAAGGGCAACATAAAAGTACTCCAGATGACTGGTGGTTAAATTAATGTCTTCTGAAGTGATATGATAAGTCCTTTTTAAGTCAATTTTCCTTCACTTTATCCTTTTGTTTTTGGTGATTTACATTTTTTTCATGCATAACACCTCCTACTGGGCAGGGAGGAGAATTTATGATTAAAAAATAACTTCAATATTGATCTGTTTCTCACCCAAACCTATCATATTGCTTTAGGAGTTATGGATTTAACCACTTGAGTCATATGGATAAGGATTTTTTCTACTGGCCCGATCGGGCCAGTGCTTCAGATATTTACTGGCCCTGCCAAAATTTTCAGTGGCCCCAACACAAAAATGATAAATACCATAATGGCTTTAAAAATGTGTCCGAAGATGATATTATATTATTATTATATATTAACCTCAGCCTTCCTGCCATTTACACATGTGTTTTTAAGAAAAGAGTTATTTTGTGCTGATGATGGGTTTTCGGTCACCCATTTAGTCATGCTGTCATGCAACTCTTGGCCATGTGTAGTGTATTCACACACAGGATCAAAGATCTAATCACTGAGTTAAAGATGTGAGTATTGGCTGAATGTAATAAACATATGAATCCCTGAGAAGAGACTTGGTACCAAATTGGTTGTGATGTGTAATATACAGCAGTGGCCAAAAGTATTACCAGTGACGTAAATTTTGTGTTTTGCAAAGTTTGCTGCTTCAGTATTTGAAGATTATTTTTTATGTTTCTATGGTATACTGGAAAACAATGATAAGCGTTTCATACGTTTGAAAGGCTTTTATTGGCAGAAACATTCAATATATGCAGAGTCAATATTTACAGTGTTGACCCTTGTTCTTCATAACCTCTGCTATTCGCTTTGGCATGCTCGATCACAAGTTCTCTGTGGGATTAAAATCCGGGAGTTGCCTGGCCATGGAACTAAAATTTAAATGTAATGATCTCCGAGCCACTTCATTATCACTCTTGCCTGGTGCTCAATCATGCTGGAAAATGCACAGATCATCACCATATTGCTCTTGGATCATTGGGAAAAGGTGTTCTTGCAGGATGTTTTGATACCATTCTTTATTCATGGCAGTGTTTTTGGGCACCCAATCCCTTGGATGAAAAGAAACCCCACACATGGATGGTCTCAGGATGCTTCACTGTTGGCACGACACCGGATTCATGGTAGCATTCACCTTTTCTTCTCTGGACTATCGATTTTCCAGACATCCCAAACAGTCAGAAGGGGGCTTCATCAGAGAAAATAACGTCTGCTGTCCAATCCTTGTACTTCCTGCAGAATTTCAGTCTGTCCTAGATGTTTTGCTTGGAGAGAAGTGGCTTCTTTTCTGCCCTTCTTGACACCAGGCCATTGTCCAAAAGTCTTTGCCTCTCTGTGCGTGCAGATGCACTCACACCAACCTGCTGCCAATATTGAGCAAGCTCTGCACTGGTGGTGACACGATTCCATAGCTGACTCCTCAGGAGGAGACTGCCCTGGGGCTTATTGGACAATCTGGGACATACTCAAGCCTTCTTCACTGCAGTTTAACCTCTCTCCTTTAAGTTCTTGATGATCCGGTAAATGGTTATTTCAGGTGCAATATTCTTTGCAGCAATTTCCTTGCATGCGAGGCCATTTTGATGCAAAGCGATGATGGCTGCACATCTTTCTTTAGAGGTCACCATTGCTAACAAGAACACAATGATTGGAAGCACTTCTTCCCTCCTTTTATAGAAATCAGTCTGGTCTTATAATCCAATCAGAATGACAGAGCGATTTCACCTGACTAGTACTCATTCACACTTCCCCAGGTGCTGCTGATATGATTAGTGAAATGATGTTAGCTGGTCATTTTGTGCCAGGGCCAAAAAACAGTGAAATTAGTTTTTTGTGATAGTTAATTTTTTTGGCCAATGAAGCTTTTTGCAATTATTTAAAATGTATCTGATCACTCTGCACAATAATCTAGAAACAATGTGAATCAACACCACAACAACTGAAGCAGAAAACTTAGCGAAACACAAAATTTATGTCACTGCCAATACTTTTGGCCACGGCTGTACATTAGGGAGATATTAGGCCTAATCTGTGAATTAAGAATGTATAAATAACATGAAATCAGACAACCTAAAGACCAACATAGCCTGATGCACAAAGCACAAAAACAAAAACTACCTGTACGGAATGAGAAATGTAACAGGTGTTTTATGAGGATGAAATGAAGTAGACTGTTTCAAATATTCATCTTCACCCTGCAGCTAAACTGCTCTGATAATAATAGCCATAGTGATCTTGCTTCTTTTCATATCAAACTGTAAGTCATTTTGGATATTGAGCAGCTCGTGATTTCCAGACATGTGTATAACTGGGGTTTAACAAAGTTTATTACGTCTCATTCAACACTTCATCTCCAAAGTGATCAAAACAGTGTTACTATGAATGCAAACTTTAATACAGTGAAAAAGACACACTATTAGCATAACATAAATGTATATAAATAAATAAATAAATAAATATATATATCCAATGTTCTTTTGAATGTCCGTGTACAAAAATAAAATATTTGATGCCATGAATGTACCTTCATTTACTATTACTATTATTTTGAATGGCCATGGAAAATGAAGCAATGTGATAATAATTTTACCTGGTCGCAAAAAGTAGTCAGTTAATTTACCTGATGAACTTTCACCTTTTGCTGACCATTTTTGCTTTGCAGAGCTAATGTGTGCTTCTAAATCACTTGCACCTTTATTAGCAATTGACACATAAGTGCCAGCTTTAAATAACATACATTCTTCTTCCTACAGATCTCAACCTGGACGTAAGCATGGGAATGTTTTGTGCAAATCTTCTGTAAATTTGCACTTTTGCAGAAACAGCTGTCATTTGCTCAGCTGTCATTTGCTGCTACTGTCAAGCAACTGTTTGATGCTGAACACAACAGCGCTTTGCACGTTCGTGGAGAGATTGGCAGGCAGGAATTTGGCCAATAGTTGCTGCAAGCCTCTTATAATCGACCAATTGGTGTGCGAGAAGGCGGGACTTACAAAGAGGTGTTAAAGCAATGCAAATATGTGCGCGCACACAATGAGGTATTAGGCCAGATGCACATCAAAATGCAACTAAAGCCAAATCCCTGACATTTTCGCAAATTTTGAAATCTCGACCGGATGCTTTTTTTAGGCATGTTATCTTCATTTGTGTTCTGCAAAAGAAAGTCATACACATCTGGGATGCAATGAGCGTGAGGAAATCATGAGAGAATTTTGGGGTGAATTATCACTTTAAATCCTTTATAAAAAGCAACATGGATAATCATGTTTTGCACATTCTTTGAGTCCATGCCAGCTCAAGTGCATGCTTTCATTAAAGCAAAGGGGGCTTTGCAACTCAAATACTACAATATTCTCAAATTTATGTTTTTTTTATTATTATTTTTTCCCCCATTCAACTTTTCATTCAAATTGTTTTTCTGATTAAATAATTCAACCATTTTATTCTATTAATGTAAACCATTTTCACTAGTTGTCTCATATACCCACTGTATTTATATCTCCAATGCATACATTACTTTTAACTACAATGTTCTGGTTGCCTCAGATTTCAGTGTTGTTACTGTATGCATTAGCTTAGGTTAAACTGTACTGTGAATTTTTGAATGTGTTGTTGGTCTTTTCTCTAGTTTATTCCTTTCATTTAGATTCCTTATCCATTAATCATGAATATCAATGTTATATATTTGTTAAATGGGTTAAGTGTGCAACTTCTCTTAATGCTGTGGTATCAGTGCTGTGGTAGTGCTCATGTGAAATGCCACTTTGAATGGTTTTTACTTATGCATTATGTACAAATACAAAAAAATGTATTCCTTCTACCCCTTTATCCTTTTTTATTTCTCTTTATCTCTTTTTTTCTCTCTCAGGAGCAAGAGTATATCCAGAGGCAGCAGCAGGAACTGGATGGAGCTCTAAAGAAGATCATCCAGCAGCACAAACTAGAAATTGCAACTATAGAGAGAGACTGTCTTAACCACAAGCAGCAGCTCATGAGAGGTCAGACACCATTTACAGAGAGGCTACTACAAATATTCTCATCTTAATAATTTGTTGCACAAAACTACTGTTATACTATCCAGGGATTCGTTTCCCAAAAGCAAAGCAAGCTTAAGTTGATCATATAGACTTTTGGCGCCAATGGTTTCTACAATCTGATTAGGCTTATGATGCTTGGGGAAATGCAGCCCAGTTTAGTACCAAAGGTTGAGCTAAAGTACATTAAACCTAGTGCACTGTTCGTTTGTGAGTCACACTTTTGATGTTCGTGGGTCAACAATGACTCGAACACCCATTTTACTAAATGGGGGGAGGGGGTGGATTTTATGGTATTTAGACCTTATTTAGCTCTAAATTACTCAATTTCACCATTCATTTTCATATAAAATGAGCACATTTTATGTTGTCTTCGATTAAATAAAACTTAATTTCAGTCAATTGAAATTGTCAAAATATCACAATTTGTCAAGCATTTGGGGACCCTGGTGACATCTTTTGGAATAAAAAAAAAATGTTTTATGAAATAACTATGTTCAGTAGATGACCTCATGAATGACAAATTGTAGCATTTTATTTCAAAATCTCTTTGTTGAAGTGTCAGATTTCGCAATGATACTCCAATATGATGTCAAACATGACAATGTCTGATTGTGTAACAAAGAAAAGACAGAATTTTTATTTTGTTACCTGTCATTTCAATTCAAACATCAAAATTCTAGCATAAACTTTGTCACACAGGGGTCAGACTCAGACTTTGACCTGTGTGGTATGTATTGTGTGTATATATAGACAAGTTTGTCTACACCTGTGGGGGCCAAATGTCCTCTTAAATTGGTCCTATAATGTTGAGCTTCAAATCTAGTGATGTGCACATGTTTTTGTGATGATTAGGGTTAGGGGTAGAGTTTGGAAATAGAACATATTTTTAGCCTGATATGAAATCAATGGAAGTCAAAGAGAGATCACTGATATAGTCAAACAAACCTGTATGCATATGTGGGTGGTTGTGTTCCGCATTGTGTCTGATTTATTGATTGTTATTTGACAAAAACAATCTCTGTATTTTAGTATTTCCCATTAATTTCCTATGGTGAAAATGACCCTGAACATCACAACTGTTGCTTTTTCTTTTATGACCCTAGAATCAAGTCCAGGTGTGTGTGTGTGTGTGTGTGTGTGTGTGTGTGTGTGTGTGTGTGTGTGTGTGTGTGTGTGTGTGTGTGTGTGTGTGTGTGTGTGTGTGTGTGTGTGTGTGTGTGTGCGCGCGCGCGCGCGCGTGTGTGTGTTCGTTCAGATAGCTAGTGGAGAAAAAGTCACCAAGTACCACATGAACAGTGCACAAGGGTTAATTGCTCAAATAGCTGCATCTCGAACTTCACAGATATTGCAGTAGGAAATTTTGTGCAGGCACTTGTGTTGAACTGGGGTTGCTCTCATTACCATAAATAAAGCAGCTGCGCATATGTGGTGGAGTCTATTCATCTAGTTCACATTTCAACTCGAACCACATAGGAAACAAGCCAAACAAGTTACTTGCTTCAATAGACATTTAAGATCTCTGTTGCTCTGTAATTGCATTACAATAAAACTATGTTATTTTTAGACTGAGGTCCAATTATACATTTCTTGAGGTCCTATAAAGTCCAGACATATGCCTCTTGATGTGTGGCCTAGATCTCATTTAATGAGATGTAGATGTGAAAATGAGCCAAGACAGTGTTGAAATGGACCATCTATGAACTGTGTGACATCATGCTTGATAACATGCCTAAACCTGCATTGTCAAATGGTCTGGTTCCCTTGTAAAGCCTCTGCTCAGTGTCACAGTTCTAAATGATGAGAATTTTTCTTTCCTTTTATCTTTGGTTCACAAACACACAGCTCGAGAAGCAGCCATGTGGGAGCTGGAGGAGCGCCACCTTCAGGAGAAACACCAGTTGATGAAGCAGCAGCTGAAGGACCAGTACTTCATGCAGAGACATCAGCTCCTCAAGAGGCACGATAAGGTGAGCCTTTCCTGTCATCCTTATAATCCAGTGGTTCTCAATTGTTTCGATTCACTTCCCCCCTTTGAAACAAGAAAACCATCATTTTGTTTTTACTGAAAAAATAAAATGCTTTTAAAAGATTAAACCATTTTCTTTCATCTAAATTTATTTTACACTTCAATCCAGGGGGCGCTTGGCCACACCGAATCCTTGATTCATTCGCATTTACCAGAACATTTTATATCTCATTGAAGACTATTTTACTCTAGTTATTTTTTTTTTATAAAAAATGATAATTGCATGGATGCATATCTATGAATGGAAATAAGCTTCAGCAGTCTCTATAAAAGTTTTTTTAAATCCTCATCCAGTGATAATAATTGACTGTGATTTTCTCCTAGCCAGCGCTGAAAAAAGTAATTTGTATCATGTCAGTGTTGTCTACGTGCTGTTTCTGTAGCGGTCAGGACTTCTGGACAATTTGCACCTGATTAACGATACTGAAACTTAAATAAAAACTGACCTTTCCACCATCATTTACTCACCCTCGTTGTTCAAGATCATATTACTTTTTTCATCCATGAAACACAAGATTCAGGGAAGAGAGGATCATGTTTGTGGCTGTCTAAGCTCCGAAAGCACACACAAAAGCACCATTAAATTCAGCAATAACACTTGTGCCTTCGGTTTCAATACTTCTGAAGCCATATGATAGTGTTGTGTGAGGAACAGACCAAAATTGAAGTGCTAATTCACATTGTCATTCATTTGAAACTGCCGGTGCATGCAAGAATTACCTTGTTTACATGAGCGCACATTAACACTTTGGGCTTGGTGGTGGCGTAGTGGCTAAAGCACAGGGCTGTTAATCAGAAGGTCACAGGTTCTAACCCCACGGCTACCACCATTGTGTCCTTGAGCAAGGCACTTAACTCCAGGTTGTGCCGGGGGGATTGTCCCTGTAATAATTGCACTGTAAGTCGCTTTGGATAAAAGCGTTTGACAAAAGCATAAATGTAAATGTAAATGTAAGTTTAAACCAGTCAGGAGAAAAGGCAGAGGAAAAGAAATTGTGCATATCGGTTCTTAAGTGTATTTTCTCTATTTTTGTTGAATGTGTGAAATTGAATAAGATTTGAGGATGGGTCAGTCTTTGAGATCCACTGTAATAATCTATGACTGTTAGAGTTTTTTTTTTATTTATTTTTTTTATTCATGTTTTTGGATTTTTTCCACTTTTCTCCCCAATTTGAAATGCCAAATTCCCAATGTGTCCTCATGGTGGCCTAGTGGCTCGCCTCAATCCGGGTGGCGGAGGACGAATCTCTGTTGCCTCCGCGTCTGAAATGATCAATCCACGCACTTTATCACCTGGCTTGTTGAGCGCATTACCGCGGAGACCTAGCGTGTGTGGAGGCTCACGCTATTCCCCTACGTGCCCCTCTGAGTGTGAGAACCAAGTTTTAGTGACCACGAGGAGGGTAACCCAATGTGACTCTTCGATTCCAGGTGTGGTAGTCAGCGTCTTAACTTGCTGAGCTACCCAGGCCCCACTTTTTGTGTTTTTAATGTCATGTTGAGTTAAAAGTAGTCCAACTTTTAAAAACATGTCTAAGTTCTGCTGAGTTCTGTTCTGTTCCATTTTGTTGTGCTTTGTCTAGCTGTTTTTGTATGCTAGAATGTGTCTGATGTAATTGCCCCCCTAATAAACATTTTTAATTGGGGTCAGGTGAACCTGAAATCAATTAATTAGACAGGACTTAAGAACAAATAGTCGACTACTCTATAATGAAAATATGCACATCCCTAATGTGTGTTTGTGTTTCCGCATGACTGGCCATCAGGAGATGGAGCAGATGCAGGGTTATAACCAGCGGCTTATAGAGGAGATGAAGAACAGGCAGGCACAAGAGAGAGCTCGGCTGCCGAAGATCCAGCGTGGCGAAGCAAAGACCCGCATGGCAATGTTTAAAAAGAGCCTGCGGATCACTGGCACAGGAACACCAGAGCAGGACAGAGAGAAGATCAAACAGGTCAGACCCTGATCAGTGTCAGAGGAAGCTCAATAATTCCATTGTCCAGCATTCAGGTGTCAATATCAAAGAAATCAGGTTTGTTTTTCTTTTTCTCTAAAGTTCTGGGGTGTTTTTTGTATTGCTTTTGAGCAGTTTGCCACTCAAGAGGACAAGAGACAGAAGAATGAGAGACTTCATCAGCATCAGAAACATGAGAACCAGATGAGAGACCTACAGTTACAGTGTGACTCCAACATCAGAGAACTTCAACAGATGCAGGTCTTTAACTTTCATTTACACACATTAGGTCTCATTCGCTAACCATGTAGATGCTAAACATAATACATTAATATGTAGATGAGAACTTGTATGTAATTATTAGTTAATGATACCCCACTCTTATTGTCTTCCTCATACCTTTATGCTTGCATTTTTTGATTGTTTACACACTCAGTTCTGCTCAGCCTTTTAAATTAAACTAGTAAATCTGCTGCCCTCTTGTCTTTTTGTTTTAACATCTTGGTTGCTGTCAATTTAACATAAGAATGAGAAATGCCACCTGCTGATTGAGCATGAGACTGAGAAGCTGAAGGAGCTGGATGAGGAACACAGTCAGGAGCTGAAAGACTGGAGGGAGAAGCTTCGGCCCAGAAAGAAGGTATTGTATAACAACTGTATGCGTAAGGTAGGGCTGGGCGATATATTGAAAATTCATGAAATCGTATTATCCCAATGATTTTGCTGGCGATCAAAGTAAAATGAAACCATATAGTTTTTTAAATGTGCCATTACATTGCCTAAAGAGCATGTTATACTATCCTTCAGGGCTGCACAATTAATACAAATAACAACAAAATGGCAGTATTGTCATAAGTGATTAGTAAACTGCATAAGACTGATTACATTCAGTTAATACATGGTTTGTGTGCGCTTCAGGGTGAACAGTTGTGCTGTTCTGTGTACATGCGGTGCTCATGATCATGTTTTCAGTGCAGTATAAAGGTGCAGTATGTAAGATTCAGAAAACCTTGTTATTAATGACACCTGTGGCCATAAATTGAACTGCAGCCAGCTACCTGCTGCTCGTGCTCACGCTCATGCACACACTACATAGGGACGCGAGCGAGCATCGACCAAAACAATGACGTAACGTACAAAGAGACTAAACGTGATTCACCGGTATCATGCTGACAGATGAGTGTGGCATGCTGACACTGACTAAAGTGGGCTAAAGCACTGAGCTGGTAATCAGAAGGTCGTTGGTTCGATCCCCACAGCCACCACCATTGTGTCCTGAGCAAGGCACTTAACTCCTGGTTGCTGCAGGGGGATTGTCCCTGTAATAAGTGTACTGTAGGTCGCTTTAGATAAAAGCGTCTGCCAAATGCATAAATGTAAATGTAAAATATATATATTATATGTGAACCTCAATGAACATATTCAAATAACAAAAAAGGCATATTATGACCTTTTAAGGTATGAGTAGCTTGGGAAGCTACACTTAAAGGTATAATTCACCCAAAAATGAAAATTCTTATCATTGACTCACTCATGCCATCCCAGATGTGTTTAACTTTCTTTCTTCTGCAGAACACAAATTAAGATTTTTAGAAAAATATTTAAGCCCTGTAGGTCCTCATTATTTAACCGAATAGTGACCAGAACTTTGGAGGTCCAAAAAGTAAATAAAAGCAGTATAAAGGTAACTCATAAGACTCCAGTGGTTAAATTCATGGCTTCTGAAATATGATGGGTGTGGTTGAGAAACAGATCAATATTTAAGTCATTTTCTACACTTTCACTTCCACATTCTGGTGTGGAAGTTACATTTCACAATTAGCCACTCCTGGTTGGGGCTGGTCAAAGGTGGAGATTGATAGTAAAAAATGTTAAAACTTAAATATTGATCTGTTTCTCACCCAGACGTATCATATTGCTTCAGAAGACATGATTTAACCACTGGAGTCATATGGATTACTTTTATGCTGCCTTTATTAACATTTTGGACAGAGTTCTGGCCACCATTCACTTGCATTATAAGGACCTACAGAGCTGTGGTATTCTTCTGAAAATCTTCATTTGTGTTCTGTAGTTGAAAGTCATACACACCTGAGATGGCATTAGGGTGAGTAAATGATGAGAGAATTAAACATTTTGGGTGAAAAAAGGGTAAAGAATAAAATCTGAATTCATTATATTTTGGTATATGTTATTTCATTGTTGGTAGGATTGATGTTTGTCACGATACATAATGATTGATTCTCTCTTGCTATCTCTTAGGCTCTGGAGGAAGAGTTCACAAGGAAATTGCAAGAACAGGAAGTCTTCTTCAAGATGAGTGGAGAGTCTGAATGTCTCAACCCCACTGCCCAGAGCAGAGTCTCTAAATTCTACCCCATTCCCAGTGTTCACTTCTCTGACTCTTAACATTCACCACTGAGCTTTACTTCAAGCAAGCAAGGACTGTTCTAGTCAAGAACACCATTCAAAGGTGTGAGATCAGAATACATACATGGGGTTAAACAAAATGCTGTAGTATGTTATACACAAGTACCTTTTGAAATTTCTTTTAACAATGAAGGACAAAACTTATGCATTACCTTGGCATACTGCTTTTGCAACACTGAATCCAATGGATTAACATTTTAGTTTTCTGTTAGTTGTCTTCTGGTGATGTTTATTTGTGCTTGAGACAATGACAAATGAATGGATACTCTCCATGGCAATATCATCTTGTCTTTTTGGAATAAAAATAGCCTTAATGAGGGTCACATGATGCAATGCCACAAAACAAGCATGACCTTACAGCCACGGTAAACACTGAAATGGTGGGAGAGGATACATTTAAAAAACAAAACATGTGGACACTAGTCAACGTTGTACAATTCTATAAATGTTCAAATTGCAGAGCTAGCTAAATTAGCTTCATGCTGAATTAGCTGTTATTTGTTGTATTTCTTTCATTCTTTTGTTTGCCATGTTTATTTGTTATTAATGTCCATGCAAATTTATTTTTAACATAAACTCTTAGTAAAGTCATATTTGCTCTTTGCGTATGGATTGTTTTCATTATGGTTAGATTAAAGACATTTGCAGTCCCTGGAAACTCAAGGAATGTAAACTGTATAATGACATTGCACACTTGATAACAAATTGAACTTATGCAGTAGTGATCTCTTTAGTGCATTAGAAAGGAATTTGTGCCCTAATATTTATATACGATGATGTCATTTTTCATTTGGCAAGTCACTGTGGTCCAGAGCACCCAAGTTTATTTTTCTATGAGCAAAATAATTTCATGTATTTGAAGGAGCATAGGGCAGTTTTTGCCTTTTATGAATGTTTTCATATATGGTATTAAAAAGCTATTTATGGATTTAGCTGAAAGAGATTGTTTATATTGATGTTGGTTTTTTTCCCCTCGTTTATCCAATTTGTAAGGGTAATATAAAATTGCACGTTACATAGTTTATCTTAAGTTTTATTTTTATTGTAGGATAGAGCAGTGTTTTGAATGGTCCTGTGCAAGCTGCAAAAGTGTGCATAAGCATTTCAGCGAGAACACGTGGACATTTCTCACTTTTGCTGAGGATTATTCCATCTGATTCAAGCTCTATTTTTGATGACATGTTTTGCGCAATTAATGCTCATAATTTCTTTATCTTATTCATAAAATGACAAATGCTGTGCTTATATATGTTGTGCATGCTGAGGAAATCCCAAATTCTGTATTTTACTAAATGATGCTTTTTGATCAAACCACACATTTTACTAAGGCTCCATTTTAAAAGTTAGCATTTGCACAAATGGTGCATGACAAACTAGGATACTTTCCAGAGAGAGAGAAAGGGACAGTTTCATTGTCATACTGCTGAACCCATATCCTCTTGCAGCACTTTGATGGAATATATGAAGCATTTTTTTTAGGTCAATTTGTGTCTAAAAGCTTGCGTGTCCATTAATTGAGAAGATATGTAAGAATGCTGTAATAATAAAACCATAATTGTATTTTATATTATTTGTCTGTTTTGTCTACAAAACATTGATCATGTTTACTTGCACAATCTTTTACACAGTTAACCTGATTTTACAGTTAAATGCAGGGTTCCCACGATCATGGAAAACATGGAAATACAGTATCAGGGAATTTTTAAATTGTGATTACTGGAATAGTCATGGAAATGAATAAAATCTTCAAATGGAAAAATCATGGTATTTCTTTATAGTTAGTATGTTTTTATTATGCTCTGTCCTAAAATATTTAATCAGGGTGTCATGTTGCACTGGATTAAAAACACACAATGTGTGAAGAGTGTACAATATATCATGTTATTTCGAATACCTTACAAAATAGAGACAAAGATGTGCCGCAAATTTTAGGATTCACACAATGTTGTTTTACAAATTTGCAATGATGTGATTTCGGTGCCATTTTCAGAATGAAAGGCTAAATGTTTGGGCATAGGATTTAGCTTTAAAGTCATGGAAATTCATTGGTTGATAAGAGGGGAAACCCTTTAAATGCTTTAAATGGCTTTTCTTTATAAGGGTAGGTCATAAATAGTTTAAGAAAAAGAAGTTTGGCACATGTAAATTTTTGATTTCAAGATGCATGGAAACACCATTATCGCTGTTCTTACCATCTTAATGTGCGCAAGTGTTGTGGTCATGTAAACATGGTTTACTTTTTGTCTGTTTTTGTTTGATTTTTTTTGGTAGTTATCAGCAACTTGGTGTGTATGTAAATTAATTCATTGTGAAGTTTTGGGTTTACAGTAGGGCTAAAATAATAAGTCGACGTTATCGACAACGTCGACAATAAAACATTTTTGACAAAAAATGTCATCGTCGAATAGTCATTTGATCTCATTTAACGTAACAAGAGATCACATTAAACTGTAATGATGACGCATGAGAGCAGCACTGCAGCTCACGCCTGACTG
Organism: Xyrauchen texanus; assembly: GCF_025860055.1. Classification (NCBI taxonomy): domain Eukaryota; kingdom Metazoa; phylum Chordata; class Actinopteri; order Cypriniformes; family Catostomidae; genus Xyrauchen; species Xyrauchen texanus. The sequence continues at coordinate 19,694,664 of NC_068299.1, read as the reverse complement.
AGGAGAGGAAGAATTACACAGATCACAGTCCAGATGCACACTAAACTTTCCAAACAGCTTCATCTTATGTAGATTGCAAAGTACAAGGGAATTATATAAAAATACCAAATAAGTAAATACAGAAACACTCTCGTTGTTGAATAAGCGGAGCCAGAGCTCTTTAAAGGAAACACCCGGTGTTACATCTTAAATGCAGTTATATTTAATGGATTATAGCTTTATTAAAGTTAAAATAATAAGGAAGCAGATCATGTTAATAACTACAAACTCTGAAACTGCCATTTCTGTGTGGTCGGTGCCTCTTCTATGAGTTGTGCGAATGTCCTGATCTCGGGGAGAGATTGAAACTGCACCCGTTTGATGCACACTGTCACTGAGTGTGCACACTTAATACAGCTAGATTATAACGTGATGGCTGGTGAATTATTGAATCATAATATGAGTCACTGTGCATTTTCATGAAGAAAATTGGCAATAAGCAGCTTTATAATAGAGAGTTTGTTTTTTGTGAGTTAAAGATGGATTGAAGTGAACAGAAGAAAATACATTTATGATTTGTTTTGGCATGTTTTCCAATAAAAATATCTAAAACTCATTTCAAACAATGTACATTTTCTTTAGGAACTATACTGCAGAAGAAAAAAAGTTATCTTAGAATGTTGAATTTAATATTAAAAATACAAATATTTTAAAATATCAAAAAATCCTTTAAAAAAGGATGCATTCACCTGAGCAGCAGCATATAAGATATTTAGACTTGCTTTTAGTGAATAGATCATGAATATAAGTATATTTTGTCTTTACTGCACTCGCAGAAGTATAACCAAGTGAATAAAATACACGTATATACAAAATACATTTATATTTAAGATACTTCCTCTTAAAGCGAGTCTAAATACCTTATATGTTGCTTCTCAAGTAAATGTATCTTGTTTTATGGATTTTTAGACAATTTTAAATGGAAAACAAGACAAACACACTTGATAACGATAGTTTTTTCTTTACTGAATTAAACTTAAAATATAGTATTTTTCCCTTTAACTCAATGAATGTCATTTAGAGGTATTTTTAAAAGATGATTTTGTCCTCTTTATTGTTAGTAAGCACATTAAATACAACCCTTTATATCGGTTTATTCAGTGTTTGCAATGTAAAATGTCATCATAATCAAGATTCATATAACAGTCAAATTCATACAAAAAACACTCCAGGCCGATTGCTGTGTAAAACAAAAAGTAGATTTCAAGTGCTATCGTTATATCAAATGTTAGATCCAAAATTAAGACTAAGACTGTTGTCTTAAATCCACACTAATAATGCATAATTTGTTGTATTTGGATTAAATTATTGCATGCATTTGTTTGATTAAAAACTCTTTACTGTGATATGATGGGAACCAAACAAGCCTCTGAGCTGTATTACTTCATATAGAGAGGCACGTTTACGTATTTATCTTCTTAAAGATATGTACATTTTCATTAAATGTGAAGTCTGCATGCATTTGTCAGTATGTCCACAAAAGTGTGCTGCTGCGACTGTGTAAACCCTTACACACCAGTGCTCCTCCTAGATCTATGAGTCTGGATATCACCTAAAGTTCAATATGGAGAGAGAGATAGTATAAGCTACTGTGACTGCTGGATCATCAGCATCATTATTTGCTTTGGGCTCTTAGATGCTGGTTTCTACAACATTTGTTTTTCAATCATTTGATTATGTTAGCCCCAAAATAAACAACCAATACAGAAAACCTTTCAGTGTAGATAAAATAATATTGAGCCAAGTATAATACAACAGATAGGAAGTTTCCTTACCTTTTTCGCCCTTCTCTCCTCTTGGTCCCTCTGGTCCTCTTTGTCCCGACAGGCCAGGTCTTCCTGAACTCCCTGTCTCCCCTGTAGATCATGAACAAACAATACAGCTTTAAATTCACAGCTCTTCACTTTCATGTTAAAAGGTGATTTTTGTAATAACCACTAGAATCACCAAACGAATTTGCTAAAATTGATGGTTTCAAACAGATTTTCAAAATACTCCATCTTCCATTGGATGGACAAACCGATAGTCCCTTCTCAAACTCATGCCATTGATTGAGCCAATGTTGCTAAATCGGGCCGCTCAGGCCAATGTTTTGATAGCAATCGGGCAATCATTTCTGTTGATTTCCAGTTCGATTTAATCCACTAGATCTCTGTGAACCATAACTGGTATTATTATAATAGAAAGGATGTCACTGGTGCCTTTGTCTCCTTTTGGTCCTGGGTGTCCTCTATCTCCTTTGGGTCCAGACCTGCCAGGTGGCCCTCGAATGGTCCCATGTGCTGAAAGCATAAAATAATGGTTTATGAATAATGATCCGAGCTGCATGTAGTAAATATCATGTAAGTGTAAATATGACAAGCATGTCTGACTTCTAAAGAAGTCCATGAGGTCAGAAGTCACATTCCCATAGGCAGCCATGACACGGCTGTACCCGGGTGGGCCAGGAGGACCTGGAGGCCCAGGGGGTCCTTGGATTCTTCCTGCTTGTCCTCTCCAATACCCCTCTGTCAGATCCTCCAGTAGACCCTGGTCTAGGAGAAAAGAGTGAAATGATTTTGTTGATCATTGTGCTCTTGCCAGGCAGTACTGTATTGATATTCGTCAAACATTCTCATTAGAGTTTGTTCTAAACCCCTAACCCGGAGTATTAAACTTGTATTTAGCCCGAACTGCTTAATGTACAGACTCCATTTAAAAGTTGATTTATAAATAATTTCTGTAGATGTGATATCATTTTGGCTTTTGTAAACTTAAAAAAAAAAAAGATTATAGTTGGAAAATCTCCAATTGACACACATTGATAGAATGTGCTGCATTCAAAATGGAACCAAGAGCGAAAACGTCATTGTGATATTTCCATACTGATTTGTGATTGGTCTTCTTTCCTGCATCTATTTGCATACTGAATTGTGATTGGTATTGTCTGTCTTGCATCTGTTTGACTAAATTGTTTTAATCAAAACGGCTTTGTTGTGGAATTTACACAGACCAAAACCTTCAACTTTAGCACTATTATTTTGTTGAATTGTAAGCAATAATGCAGTATTTTCTTAAAAAAAAAAAAATACAAATCTTATTGAATTTATTGGTTTAGCAGCTTTGCAATGAATATAACTGGTGCATGAATAAAAGTGAACTGTCCTCACTCTTAATGTAGTTGGTCACTTTTAGTGCAACATTGGAGTAGTCCACTGGATCAGTAAACTCTGTGCCATAATTGGATTGGCCTCCAATATTCTGATAGCTATGTCCAGGGTCACCACGTTCACCCTTCTGACCAGGAGGACCGGGATGCCCAGGGGGACCTTGGGCATAACGTTGTATAGTGTCACCTGAAAAAAAAAAATTAAATGAATGCATTCAGTTTTGAGAATGCTGGGTGGATATATATATATATATATAATTTTTTTTTTTATTATTTATTTTATTTTTTTAAGCAGTATCACACGAGTAAGAGAGCGATATGGCCCTACATCAGCACTGCTGTGATTCGGCCATATGCAATCACTGCAGTGCTGATTTAGGGCCATATAACACGATTGCTAGTCTGATATTGCTTATATGCAAAAGTTCAATGAACGAGAAAATTAGGAAAAACTGAGTACGGTCATAAAAACGCATTTGTGCATGGAACTACTTACGTGACAGATCAGAGTCTGCTGTTGCTGGTTCAAACCAAATTATGTGTCCAAGCCTTCGTTAGTAATTAAAAAAATGTCACTTCACTTGTGCTGTTTCTACCAAGTTATTGGATAAACAAGGATTTGGTGTGTGTGTATGAAGAGAGAGAGAGAGAGAGAGAGAGAGAGAGAGATGGAGCGTGTGCGATCACCTGTTGCCACTCCCAAGCAGAGACGCTGTCAGCTTTCTGAAGGTCAGCTTTCTCAGTGGAAAAATAGCATCCAAGCGGGGGTATTTCTCCCTATTTCGCGGTAGCCAGTGCAAGAGTCGATCACTATAGATACCGCAATGTCCTCCGAGCAGTAGCTCTTAACACATATGCACTGCTCTTACACTTTAGAACAGCACGAACACAAGCGGAGTGATACACACAGTGAAACTTCGGAGTGCTGATGGTGTCAGACCATCAGTGCTCATGGAACATCTCTCGTCCAGTCAGATTCGAGGACCGGAACTTTTTGTGTGTGTGTGTGTGTGTGTGTGTATGTATATATATATATATATGATACTGATTTTTTTTATACATATTTTAGTGCTGTGCTTTAACTGTTAGACAGTTTGCATGGTAAAACCATTTTTGAATTTTTGTTTTCATCCCCTTTGAAGCATTGCTGCTGCAGCAATTCAGATGAACGTCTTTGGCATTTGCATCACTTATCAAGTTGTTTTTAAGTGTTGCAGCATGAGTATTATGTTTCAAAGGCAGCGTGTCATGGTACATATAGTAAAATGAAAAAAAAAATGCATCTCAAGACCCGGCATTCTGTTCTGCGCTGTCTTGCTATTTTTGAACAATAGAATATGTCTTTATTAAACACCCTCTAAGAAACGTGCAAAATCGTGTTTGAATGATACTGAAACCCACCTGATTATACAGAGCTTCCTTAAGGCCGACTATTCAACTAGTCACCAAGTCATGTCGTCAACTACTCCATTTTGAAAATATGTAGTTTTGCACATCTAGAGTTATATCTGTACATTTTCCAGCTTTCTAAGTGAATGTGTCCAATGAAAATATATACTCAAAAGTCAGATTAGTGTGTGTAGTGAGTGACAAACTCACTCTTGAAGTATTCCTGCAGCTCAGCACGAATCTGGTCTCGCTGGGAAGATCCAGAATATGATACGAGGCCTCTAGTGTCACCTGGAGGACCCTGGGGTCCTGGTGGGCCAGGGGGTCCCCTAAATCCACTGTCTGAATATGGCAAAATCACTTATTTTAAGATTCCAGTTAGAACAGACATTTAAATAATGTCCTGTCTCATCTGAGGACTCACTCTGCAGGTAGCGCTGGATGTCCTCAAGTCTGTAACCTGAGACCACAGAGGAACTGCTCCCTGGGGGACCAGGGGGTCCCTGTATCCCAGGAGGACCAGGAGGCCCCGGACGTCCTAAGCTTCCACTAAGCCCTGACCCTTCAAACATTTACAAGGGGAATGTAAGGAAAGGAAACACTTCATGTGTGTTATAATAACCCTTAATGTAATATATATATATTTTTGTCTATGGATAAAATCTGTGACCTGTAGATTACAATAGAAAATAATTTTGACTCATTCTTCAGTGTGTTAATGAATGAATTAATTAATCAAAAGAAAGATTTATAATAACTTTACAGCTAAAAATAAATAATTGAATGTGCTTCAACCAAAATACAAGCTTCACATTTCTGCTTTTGAACTCTCCGGTCCAAAGCCTTAATCCAAGGCCTCCATTGTACACATGTTAATATAAAATATTTTCCTTTGTTAGCTGTGTATATACATTAAGTTGTATTTAACTACTGAAAGTTAAAAAAAATAAATAAAAATACATACAGTATATTAATTAAAATCGCATACTCTGAATTAGAGTGTATATGTCACTGTAGGAAGACCCTGGCTGGCCGGGAGGGCCGGGAGGGCCTGGTGGTCCTGTCCTACCCGTCATCCCCTGGTCTAAAAACAAATACCATTAGACAGAAGAAATTGAACACACTTTGATAAGTAGTTTTCCAGCTATATACAGTAAATAGTAGCAGTAAGTCTGACACAAAGTTAAGGTTGCTTAACATTCGTTAACATTATAATAAAAAAAAAAAACACACACCATTCATTAATCTGATGACATAGTTTGCCACTTCCTGTGTGTTGAAGTTACCAGCACTACTGCCAGGTGTACCAGGTGGTCCTGGAGGACCAACCACATAACGCCTCACATCGTCTCCTGAGCACAATAAAGACATTGTGTAAACTGTGTCCAAAAATGTACAGTATAGAAAACATTTTTACTCCGTGTGCCTGACATAATTCACTCACTCTGTAAAAGGGAAATGATGGAGTCAACCGTTAGACTTCCAGGAGGGCCAGGAAGACCTGGTGGACCTTGAGCACCTTGACTTATCCTGCCACCACTGATTCCAGAGCCTACAACAAACATTTATAATATTACCACAAATGCAGTAAAAGCACAGGCATCCATTATGAATGGCACAATAGATGACATGGAATATGGAAATGTGGCTTTTGATTGTCTACTCTGTATACAGTTATAATGAATCCAACAAATGAAGTTTTATTCAATATACAATGACACCTTAATTTATAGCCTTGTTACACACAATTGTTATGACCCTGGCCCTTTTCTCTCTGTCCAATTGTGGCAGAGTGGTACAGTTGCTGGTTGGCTGGGGGAGTTAATTAGGGGTGTGTATATAAATTACCCTTTCTGCACATTTTCTCTGCTCTCTCTTTGATGTAGGATCACCTCTCTAGAGGAGTCAACTCTCTGCTCAATACTCAGGGTAGGGAGGCTTAATTTTGAAATGTATTCCACTACAGATTACAGAATACATGCTGTAAAATGTCATTTGTAATGTATTCCAATAGATTACTCAAGGTTAGTAACGTATTCTAAATACTTTGGATTACTTCTTCAGCACTGGTAGATTTTTTCACTCGTTTTGACTATAAAAACTGCCAGTACAGTAAGACAAAATACACATGTTAAAAATACATTCTCTGAAAAACCTAAATATCTCATGCAGTGTTGTTTTTAAAACAAGATAATCAAATCGATCTTGTTTTAAGGAATTTTAGATATTTTTACTGGAAAACAATACAAACATTATTATCAAGAATATGATTTTTGCCCTAACATCAAAGGTCTTACTAGAAAAAAAATTATTAGGATCTAACATGAATTTTCTTGATAAAAAAATATAATCGTTCCTGGTAACATGTGCAGGCAAAATGGCTAGAAATAGCATTTTAGCTGTAGTAAAGGTGACATTTACACAAGGTTTACTTATATTTCCTCTGCTCCAAATTTACTTCAAACGTACTTCTCTGTCTGCTCGTGTAACACATCATAAGAAAGTATTTCACCACTGTTCAAATGCACTCGCATCATTTATATTTATAAATGTTTCCCATCTGAAAGGACTAAATATTAAATTAAACAAATGCCAATAAAATGCAAAGTAATCTAATTTAATAAATACTTTTTGAATGTAACTATTCTAATTAGTAATGATTTAAATTGTAACTGAAGTGGAAACAGTTACTTATAGTTTGTATTTTATATACGTAATCCCACTACATGTATTCTGTTACTCCCCAACACGGTCGATACTCACCTGCAACAACCAGCTCTATATGATGTTTGTATTTTTTTAACCCTAGAAGTTTCTTTAGTTTATCATGCTAATTTGACTTCATTTATAATAAATCTATTTTCTTAATTGCATTTTGTGTTTGACTCGACTTTATGTTGTGGTTGGGAACAAGCTTGCCATAACACAATAGAATAAACATTGATTTGTTGATGTCCGTTAAATATTTTTTAAGGTATTTTGGCAAAGGTGATGAGATTATGAATAAAGAAACATGAAATGATGTTTCATATAAAAGTATAAAAAATATGATAACAGATTATAAGATATACACTCACCTAAAGGATTATTAGGAACACCATACTAATACTGTGTTTGACCCCCTTTCGCCTTCAGAACTGCCTTAATTCTACGTGGCATTGATTCAACAAGGTGCTGAAAGCATTCTTTAGAAATGTTGGCCCATATTGTGGGATGCACATCCAGGGCACGAAGCTCCCGTTCCACCAAATCCCAAAGATGCTCTATTGGGTTGAGATCTGGTGACTGTGGGGGCCATTTTAGTACAGTGAACTCATTGTCATGTTCAAGAAACCAATTTGAAATGATTCGAGCTTTGTGACATGGTGCATTATCCTGCTGGAAGTAGCCATCAGAGGATGGGTACGTGGTGGCCATAAAGGGATGGACATGGTCAGAAACAATGCTCAGGTAGGCCGTGGCATTTAATCGATGCCCAATTGGCATTAAGGGGCCTAAAGTGTGCCAAGACACATCCCCCACACCATTACACCACCACCACCAGCCTGCACAGTGGTAACAAGGCATGATGGATCCATGTTCTCATTCTGTTTACGCCAAATTCTGACTCTACCATCTGAATGTCTCAACAGAAATCGAGACTTATCAGACCAGGCAACATTTTTCCAGTCTTCAACTGTCCAATTTTTGTGAGCTCTTGCAAATTGTAGCCTCTTTTTCCTATTTGTAGTGGAGATGAGTGGTACCTGGTGGGGTCTTCTGCTGTTGTAGCCCATCCGCCTCAAGTTTGTGCGTGTTGTGGCTTCACAAATGCTTTGCTGCATACCTCGGTTGTAACGACTGGTTATTTCAGGCAAAGTTGCTCTTCTATCAGCTTGAATCAATCGGCCCATTCTCCTCTGACCTCTAGCATCAACAAGGCATTTTCGCCCACAGGACTGCCGCATACTGGATGTTTTTCCCTTTTCACACCATTCTTTGTAAACCCTAGAAATGGTTGTGCGTGAAAATCCCAGTAACTGAGCAGATTGTGAAATACTCAGACCAGCCCGTCTGGCACCAACAACCATGCCACGCTCAAAATTGCTTAAATCACCTTTCTTTCCCATTCTGACATTCAGTTTGGAGTTCAGGAGATTGTCTTGACCAGGACCACACCCCTAAATGCATTGAAGCAACTGCCATGTGATTGGTTGATTAGATAATTGCATTAATGAGAAATTGAACAGGTGTTCCTAATAATCTTTAGGTGAGTGTATGTTCTGTAATGACAACAACAAAGTTTAAGGCTGCACTGATGCTGCATTTCTTGAGTTTACTGGTTCATATAGTCCAGGAGCACATTAAGCTAAACGCTGTCCATAACAGAGGGGCTTGAGCACAGGACTGGGCTTCAGCTCTTAGACGATTTGAATGGCAGGCCTATATAAACAAACTCCTTCTGAACTTATGCCTGGATCTTCATTTGCACAGAAGCAAAGACGCATCACAGCAGCCTTTGACACTAAAGACTGACGTGGTTCAGTGCTGGCATCATTTAGTACAGCGTTTATGCAGTACATGTTTTTACACAGGCACAAAACGTGCTCAAGAGCTGCCATAATTCTGCAAAGATACCTTAATATGATTAAACTCTTTATGATGTGAAATCCATGAGTCCTAAACACTTACGCTGAATGTAAGCAATGACCCGAGATGCCACATCCTCCACAGACACTGAAGCCCCAGGTGGACCAGGTGGCCCCTGCATAGAAGACAACTGCTGCCGCATGCTGTCACCTGTGGAGAGAGAGTCACACATTCAAGAGAAATTAACTTCAAGAGCAAGAGTGTTCATTTAAATAAAAGATTGTCTATATTAACAGGTACTCACTTTGCATATACTCCATGATGAAGCCACGATAGTCCGCAGCTGAATGTGACCCACTGGAATGCCCTGGAGTGCCGGGAATGCCAGGAGGGCCTGGAGGACCAGGTCGCCCTGGAGGTCCAACTGGCCCTACAGATAAAGTATATTTATTATTATAGAGAGGGCAATGTGAAGTGAAAGAGAGTTACAGCATTGTTGCTCAAAACACACTTCCTGAATCTTCCTATGGCACCCTTGGAGGCCAGTGTTACACATTTTTCGTAACAGGTGCTTCACTAGACAAGTAAAGTGAGTGTTCTAGACAAAAGCTTTTTACAGCTCATATTAAGATTCACCTCTTGAGTCTCCTTGATATCCTGGTGAACCTGGTGCTCCAGGATCCCCTGAGAAATTATTCCAATAAAAAGTTGCAGATTAGATATTAGTATATCTGAATTCAATAATTCATAATCATTATTCAAGGTTTTTACCTTTATGGCCCTCTCGTCCAGGTGGTCCAGGAGGCCCTGGGGGGCCAGGCGATCCTTGAACTACACCATATTCCGATACTATAGAGTGTTAAAAATGTATTATACATATTGTATCAGCTAGATTTCATTGAATACAGCAGTTATACTGAAACATAACTACTGCCTTTAAAGCTTCTCTACATGTTAAATTGTAACAGATTCTTTACAACCTTTCAGTTAATAGCAGCTGAAGAATTTATGGCTAAATGACAAAAAAAATAAATTTTAGGCCAGCACAAATTTCCATGCGGATTCAGACTGGTGTATGCTGGTTGTCACTGGCTTGGTGTTTGTCTAACTGTTGGACTAACATAGCAATGCTGTTTGCCAGCCAAATTAGTGGTCAGTGGAAGTCTTTCTGGTTAAGCTAGTCATCTTAACCAGCAAGTCTAGCGGAGACACCAGCATTCAAAATACAAAATATAATGTTGACCAGCAATGCTGGTCTTTCAACAAAGTACACAGATTATAGTGTGGCAGTAACTCATTATTAACCAAAATTGCTGCCGTGTGTGTTTTTTTAAACAATGTAAATAGTAAATAAAGATTGCTTTTAACTTACTAACTCTACTGGGACTCCCTGGAAGGCCAGGCTGACCTGATTCCCCTAAAAAGTAAAATCACATATGAAAGATTATGCACTATTATAAGACATGTGATGATTGATCAGTTCATATTTATTCTTGTGGCCTATTTTAAAGCCTCACCTTGATATCCCCTTGGACCCTGAGCACCTGAAATTTATAAATACAGTATATCATTAGATATTTTGCTAACATTTAAGTAAACTGCTTTATAATTAACAGTTAACGGAATATTCTGGGTTCAATGAAAGTTAAGCTCAGTCACCATCATTTGTGGCATAATGTTGATTTCCACAAACCCTCCCTCCTTTTCTTGAAAAAAGCTCAAATCGAGGTTACTGTGAGGCACTGACAATGGGAGTGAAAAGGGCATAATTTTGGAGGGTATAAAGGCAGACATTTGAAGCTCATAATTTAAAAAAAGCACTTACATTAATTCTTCTGTTAAAATTGGTGTATTTTTTTGAACTGTAAAGATGTTTAAATTGTATTTTAGTCATTTTAGGGCTTTAGGATTTGTTGATATTACATCGTCATGGCAATGAAGTTGTAAAATTGGCTATAACTTCAAACAGAAAAGGTTAGTAAGTGATTTTATTTTACTAAAATCATGTTTACACGCATACGTTTGAAACAGTGAGTATTTTAAAGTTCAAAATTGGCCCCCATTCACTTCCGTTGACTTGTGACTCAGTGTAACCTTGATTTTTGCTTTTTTTTTAGTAGGGACTAGTCATAATTATTTTTTGTGGTAATCAACTTTATGCCACAAATTCTGTCAACTGATTTTAATTTGTACTGAACCTGGAATATACCATAAGTAAACTGAAAAATATTTTTTAAAACTAATATTTTCATAGTATTAAAATATTTCAAATACTATAATTATATTTTCACAGTGTATTTACTGGTGATAAGTTGGAAGTAAAGACTTGGGAATGACAAATTATTTTTAGAGCTAAAGTCGAAACAACTGATGACTCACCTGTCGCTCCTTTAGGCCCTGCAGGTCCTGGTGGCCCAGGTGGACCAGCAAAAAATGTTCCTGTGTGGGCAGCATTTGTAAAGCTGTGACACTTAGGAAACCACCACACAATTATAACAGTGTATTTTAAAGCAATACACCAAAAAATGGCAATATGTTTCATTACTTTACCACGGGTAAGGGATATTCTTAGGTCAACCCACTCACCCATGGTAAAATCACTGTAACAGACTTAAGTAGCTTATTGGTTTTATTAAGGCATCAACAGCCATTTTTATTGAAGACACCAATGCACTATTAACATGTTTATTGATTTATTATTACTGTAACAATAATCTGAATAAACAATATTTCCGCCATATAATATAGTTCATTAGTCTGACTGTAGGCAGTAATTGCCAAGCAAAATAGTAACTTGGCACATTACTGTAATATAGAATATGCTGTCACAAGACTGCTTTAATAGTCATTTTACAGCAGCTGCCAAGCTGAATTAAGAGTCAGTTTTATAAAACTAGATATGGTCTAATGCTGAAACCAACCTGAATTAGGCACAACATTTCCTGGATCTCCCTTTTCTCCTTTTGGACCTGGTCTGCCATATCCTATGAGACAGTCACAAAAGAGTTAGGAAAAGCATGTCACTATGGAAATGTATGTGTAAGATTATGCTGCTATGCCACCTCTTTCTAATTTCTTTATTTAGTATTCCTGCAAACAATGTTGCAAACATTCAGTGAAGATTGCACACATTTTGTAACATGATAATACGATTAGCACACACACACACACACACACACACACACACACAAAAAAAAAATATATATATTTTTTTTTATATATATCTATTTGAGGAGAGCTCTTGTTTAGTTCAACCTACCCGAGGGGCCTGGTTCGCCAGGTGGCCCAGGTGGACCTGGTCTAGAATCTCCTACAGAGAGAAAGCCGTGAAAATGGATTCAATGCATTCAAATTTCATCTGCTTTCAGAGTCTAAAAGCCATACTAAAATTGAATTCCACCTGTGTCTATAGTCACAAGCACACCCATACCCTTAGCATTACAGAAACACAACTCTATCAAATTGCCCTATAACAAAATCAGACACACTCAAGATGTTGATCTTAAAACCTTTGTCTTTGATAAATGTTATTATACCTGAACGTCCAGGAGGCCCTGGGGGACCAGGAGGACCGGGAGGTCCAGGAACAGCAGCATTAGCAAAACCATCCTGTCCTACAAATACAAATATATAATTTTATCTTAAGATGCTTCTCTAAGCTACAGGATATGATGAAATTAGATCTTTTTAAGAAACACTCACTTTCTGCTCGTGTTGAACTCAAGGTCTCGCTTGTTTTCACTACAATACCCGGTTCTCCTTGATCTCCTTTATCACCTTTAGAACCTGCACAAACATAGATGGTCAACTGATGGATGGATGGATGGATGAAATGCCATTTTGTGTATAAAGTCATTGTATATGAGTAAAATAGCAATAGCAGATGTAATAGATGCAATATATTTACCAGGTTGACCAGGATGTCCAGCAGGGCCAACAGGACCTAGAGTGACATGCAGGCATTCCATTAATCAAAAGAATATACAGAGAATGAGAAATATGCTGCTGTATTGTAACTGAGCAGTGTAATAGATCTAATATTTTTAATTTATTGCACTGTACTAAATATGCACAAATATTTTGGTAAATACTGTATATGTCAAATATACAGTGTGTTAATATAAATATATAGTAAAAATGATATCACTCACTATTATTAAAGATTTGTTGATATGACTTTAAATTGTGATTTTACTGGTTAATATGTACAATGGAGGCCAAAAGTTTGGAATAATGTACAGTTTTTCATCTTATGGAAAGAAATGGGTACTTTTATTCACCAAAGTGGCATTCAACTGATCACAATGTATAGTCAGCACATTAATAACTTGAACAATTACTATTACAATTTGAAAAAAGAAAATTCAGAACTTCTTAAACTACTTCAAAGAGTTCTCATTAAAAAAAAATCCTCCATGTGCAGCAATGACAGCTTTACAGATCCTTGTTATTCTAGCTGTCAGTTTGTCCAGATACTCCGGTGACATTTTACCCCACACTTCCTGTAGCACTTGCCATAGATGTGGCTGTCTTGTCGGGCACCTCTCACGCACCTTACAGTCTAGCTGATCCCACAAAAGCTCAATGTGGTTAAGATTCATAACACTCTTTTCCAATTATCTGTTGTCCAATGTCTATGTTTCTTTGTCCACTCTAACCTTTTCTTTTTGTTTTTCTGTTTCAAAAGTGGCTTTTTCTTCCCATAAGGCCTGCACCCCTGAGTCTCTTTACTGAAACTGGTGTTGAGCAGGTAGAATTCAATGGAGTTGTCAGCTGAGGATATGTGATGTCTATTTCTCAAACTAGAGACTCTGATGTACTTGTCCTGTTGTATAGTTGAACATCTGGCCTTCCACATCTCTTTCTGTCCTTGTTAGAGCCAGTTGTCCTTTGTCTTTGCAGACTGTAGTGTACACCTTTGAATGAAATCTTCACTGGCGAGCTTCTAGAGAAAGCTGTTTTTTGCCATTTTTGCCATAATATTGACCTTAAGACATGCCAATCTATTGTGTTTGTTTTTGAGTTGCCACAGTATGTAAAGACAATGTTAAGCTTCATTTAACAAACCAAACAGCTTTTAGCAGTGTTTAATATAATAGCAAGTGATTTTCAAGTACCAAATTAACAATTTAGCATGATTACTCAAGGATAAGCTGTTGTAGTGATGGCTGCTGGAAATGGGGCTTGTCTAGATTTGATCAAATATGACTTTTTTCAAATAGTGATGGTGCTGTTTTTTTACATCAGTAATGTGTGGACTATATTTTGTGATCAGTTGAATTCCACTTTGGTGAACTAAAATACCAATTTCTTTCTGAAGCAGCAAAATCTGTTAATTATTCCACAATTTTGGCTGCCAGTGTATATTTATCTCATAGCTCTCTGGAATACTCTATTCTGATTGGTCAATGGTGCCATCCAGCAGTCAGATATTGCTCTGTAACAACTGCACATCCAGGGATTAAGACGCATCAAACCGCTCATCCGGGTTCTACAAGCCATCTCTCCTGCTTCTCGGATCAATGTGCGATCTCTACAAGTAAGCTAATAAAATAATTTAAAATCAAATCAATGTTTCATGTGCATTTATTTATTTATTTGGCAAGTAGTCTTATAATATTGAGGAGTCAGATGGTCATTTTCACAAAATAAACCAACAGAACGGCGACACAAAGCAGAGGTTGATTTCAGCTGTTCAGCGATTTCTTTCATCTCAAATTATATCATTTCAATGGAAATCAATATTTTGTGTCAATGTATTATTTTGGGGGTTAGTAGCTGTGTAATACATACCACAATAATGGATAATACACAGTCAGCCGATTGTTATCGAACAATAAACCCAGACAGGGCAGTCAGGACCCCAATGCGAATAAACCCCTTCAGGGTGATAGAAGATCTATCCACTTCAAGTGAGGGTCATGATCACCCTGTCGGGGTTAATGGTGTAATAACAACCGGCTGACTGTAGATTATCCCTTACATTTTTTTTATTGGTTTTAATTTTGTTGGTGTTTTAGCACGGTGTATGAAGGTTTTGAACATACCGGAGAGTCCAGGAGATCCAGGTGGGCCAGGAGGACCAGGGCTTCCAGGCGCTCCTGGGATTGCCAATGAGCTAGAGCCTGCTGCAAAAGCAAACCATTTTTAACTTCAGATCAAAACAATCTGTCTAGGATATCACTTACTTGATTCACTGTAGAGGACTGTAAATAATTAATTTACCTGCACTGATCACTCTTCCAGGTGCACCAGTCTCACCTGTGAACATTTTCAGGATTTTTTGGGGCATGTTATACATACTTGCAATTACACTTTTAATTCCAATGTCAAATATAATAAGACAAAATATAAAGCAAATACATATCACAAAACACCTTTAGCCCCAGGTGAACCAGGATTGCCAGGAATGCCTATAATAAAATACATCAAAGTATGATGACTATTGTAGCTCCTTATACATATAAATACAGGCACATTTGAACAATTTGCACTGCACAAAAATAAAACTCAAATTAGGTACAGAAAATGTTTTCCTTCAAGTGACATGTTACCTGGAGGTCCCTGAATCCCTGGAGTTCCTGATTCAAGGAGCAGAAGAAAAATAAAAAAAAACAATGCATCTAAAGTTTCCACAAAATGAGGATCATGTTTTTTTACTATGAGTAACATTCAACCTTATACCTGCTTGACCAGCATTACCGGGTGGTCCAGGTGGTCCTCTAATTCCTGGTAAACCAATTGACCCCGGTTCACCTGTGGATGAACAAAAAGGATACAAAAGATTGATACAGATAACAAATGTAGTTGCAGATACAGATTTTAAAAATTGTGGAAAACATTTGTTGGTTTGGAGTTAGATTAGAAGAATGGCACTCACCTCTTTGGCCTTTTTCACCATCAGCTCCTTGAGGCCCTATGAAATTACAAATGTAATATTTGGGAACATCTTTTACACCAACTCAAGATTTGCATTGAAGATGTCCAGTCTGTGGCACCCACAGCTAATTTAGTAAACAAGCTTTTGGAATATATCAGAATTTCTGACGATATTAAAGTGGTCATATAATGCCATTTTTGTACAAGTTAATATGAATCTTTAGGGTCTAAATGAAAACTTTGTAATATACTTTTATTAAAAATTCTCATTAGTATTTTAAGAAAACACTCATTTTACCTGCTCAAAAACAGCTCTGCTTTCAGCACGCCGTTTCAGTGCATATGACTTTAAATGATAATGAGCTTTGGTCACCCCGCCCCTCCGTACACAGTTTTTAATAACACAATAACCATAACGCGTTGTTCATTATAAACGTGGGATTATGAATTATATTGAGAACGTCGTAACGTTATGGAAAACATGCCGTAATGTACCCTGAGTGTAAACATTAGCCACATTCATTGTGAAGCGTGCAAGCGATTTGCAAAGATTAATATAAAGGTTAATAAAACGTTACACTTACTTCTTCTGGAGGTGCAGAGGGAATATAAATAGTTGGTACCGAATCTTTTTTCAGCAGCAGCTTCTTATCAAAACCAGCTTTATACTGACCCTCGTTTATAAAGCAGTCTGGTGAAAAATGATTCGCGCAAACATGAACGCATTGACGTTGCTCGTGGGGAATATTCCCATCGTAAACAAAACTCAGCCACTGCATCTTTAGCGGTTCAGATTGCTGCTGTGTTCGTTATTACACCGAAGAACAGAACACCACAATCGCTTAGGCACCATTCTGCTCCAGTGTATCAACAATGATGATGGACTATGATTGACAGCTCGCTCACGAGCGAGGGCGGGTCTGTGTTGAAACACTGCTGTCAATCAACAATCCTGGGCGGGGCGTCCGACCGTGTGACGTCACACAGTCGAACGGCTCGATTTGAGGCAGGGGAAAATAAAGGAGATTAAAACAAAAACACTGGATGGATTTTTATCATAGTAGGATGGTTGTGTACAGGCACAGCCAACACACATTTCAGTACAATCAACTTGAAAAAGTGCATGTACCATTATATGACCCCTTTAATAAATGTTTTCTTCACATCTATTAATCAAAGACTTTATTCAATTTCTGGAGCTTGCATTGAACCCAGCCTTTCTTTCTAAAAAGGCAAACTCTGCCACTGTGACCAGTGCATACAGCACAATGTTTCTGGAAGTTCAGTCTGGTGTTGTTGACCCACGTGTGATATGACTTCACAGTCAAAGAATATACAGTATCTCTGATGGAGTTATGGTCTGGTGCGTTTATTTATTTATTTTTTTTGCTTCGACATATTAGGCATTGGCACTTATAGGCCAACAATATATTCGTATTCGGCTCGGATAATAAGATAAATCGTTCACCTGCTGATCCTTTAGCTCCTTGCTCACCAGCAGGCCCCTGTCGACCAGCAGCCCCAGGAACACCTGAAGTGCAGGTACAGTGGTTTAAACTGAATTAGATATTTGCAAACATAACTGAAAGATTCTAATTCTTTGATATGGTTCTTTGTTAAGTTTAAACATACACACCTGGCAACCCATTGTCTCCTTTGTCACCATGATCACCTGAGATACAATACATACAAAATGTGCATGAATTCACATTAACTGCAGTAATGGTCTGGTATACTGTATGTATAACACATGATAACAAATGGATTTTCATAACACATATCAGGCTGACACATAGTTGGGTACAGACCTTTAATTCCAGGTGTGCCAGGAAGTCCTCTATCACCTGCCAAGAAACAACAGAAAATATATATATATATATATATATATATATATATATATATATATATATATATATATATATATATATATATATAATGTATTTTTAACCCTAACCCATGAATGAAAGACGTGTTGCTTTAAATAGTCGTACATCAGAATGAGCTCTGTTGAATTACAATCTTTTTAATTGATCCGCAGCAACAAACCTTTAAGTCCAGCAGGGCCAGATTCACCTCTGAAGCCCTGAGGGCCTTGTTCACCTAAACAAAGGAGGGTACTGGTTATAGTTTGTACATTTACAATCATATAATATGATGTCACTAAACAATTATTGTATCAGAAGTCACTTAAATTATTTTTGTAAAATGGTTGATTACCATGTAAACCACGAGCACCTGTTGAACAAACAGACAAAACAAGAACAAAGATTAAACACATACTGCTTTACTGCTGATTGATTATGAAAACATTTACAAATGTTTATGCATATATTTTCATGCCATTTCTATTGCAATGCATTTATTTTGCACAAAGATTCATATGTCTCCCATTCTATACAGACTACTAAATATATCAAGTATTAACCTTTAAGCCCAGGTGGACCAACCGGACCAGGAGATCCAGGAAAACCAGGGATACCTAGAGAAGTTAAAAGACATACTTTGTAAATATCTTCCAACCAACAGTAAAATGTACATATTTTATCATTTAGATTAGATCAATAATTATAACATGGTTCAAAAGGCAAATTCTCAAATAAATCAGGATCCTACCCCTTTCACCCTTCTCTCCAGCTCCCGGGGGTCCTGGCTCTCCATGGGGCCCAGTCGGTCCATCTCTCCCCCTGAACCCTGGTGGTCCTTCTGCACCACGTTCACCTGTAAAATACAGTTATAAAGCCTGGATGAGCTTCAAAAGTCTTTATTCATCTTTTTCTTTTTTCTTAAACATGTCAAATCAACATGATCAACAATGTTATATTGCATTCCCAACTTGTAGAGTAGATACCATTGTGATGGGTATGTACGGTAGACATTTGGAATTTTGGAAACCACTCAACTTGTTATTTATTATTGCACTAGAATTAAGAGGCCATTTACACAGAAAGGTTCAAATACATCCAATGTGAACGGCCCCAAATACCCTTTGCAGCAATTATGGACTTTGGCTTTCTAAACTTCTCAAGTTATAATTAGGTGTAAATTTTGAATGTAAAAATGTGTTAAGTGGAAACACAGAATAGATGATTGTGAATGTGTTAATCACCTGCACTTCCTTTTTCTCCTTTTGATCCTTCTCTTCCTGGATGTCCTGGTATTCCTGGTGGGCCTAGTGTTACACATCAAAAACAATGAAATGTGACTAACTATTGAGGTAATAGTAAGATGGGTAATAGTTGAGTAACTATTAAGACTTTAGTTGTTTAGTTGTATAAGTCAACAAAGCCTTTTTCTTACCCTGCAATCCTGGAAAACCATTGTCTCCTAAAAAACATGTTAAAATAATTTAAGCTTCCACGTACATGACTGTAAGTAATCTGACTGTTCATTTCATTTACAGCTAGACAGTTCTAAAATTTTACAAACCCTTGGGCCCTGGAGATCCAGCATCACCTGAAAGTGGTGAAAAAAGTACATGTATAATGGTAAAATAGGTTACTGTTTTCTAATTTTCTGTAGAAGTTGTAAATGAAGCTTTCTATACTAAATTACTAATATCTAAAGTACTAAATATCTGCTCATACCTTTAGGTCCTGGCAATCCTCTTTCATCTTTGATTGAAGAAGCTAGGAAGGCTAAATACACAAAAATAGTACTTTATTTATGGCAGAGGCTTTTTGCACTAAGTGTAAATATCAACCAAAAGCATCTTCTTTGCACTAAATGCAAATAGTGGCAGATATTTTCACCCCTAATTAAACACTAACATACAGTATAGGGGAAGAACTGCAGCATGTTTGTTGTGTTTATTTAAAGTCCCACAGACACCCTACACCAACTCCTACCCCTAAACCTAACCCTAACCTTTCCCTACAAAAATTAACCATGGTTTTACTACAGTAACAATAGTCTCACCATGGTATTTTGTAGTAAAGTTATTATAACCATAAAATGTAACATAGTTACTATAGTAACACCATATTACTGTAGTAACACCATGGTTAATTGTATTAAAACTTTTACTTCTGACAAAAAAAAAAAAAAAACGTAGTTATTACTGTACAACATTGAGATAGTGACCCATGGTTAGCTTTACCCAATACCTTTCTCTCAACTCCCCAACCTTCACTGTGACCAAATCACTGCAAGGAAATCAACTATTATATTACATTTTTATGTATTATTATAAGTACTATTTAAAGAATTAATTTTTTCCACCAAACTATTGGAGTGCAAAAAGTCACTCCATTTATTTACATTACTGGCAATGGCCCCAAAAGGTATTAGGACACTCATAGCCAAAATATACTGTATGAATGTCTTTACATTAGAAAATATAATATCAAACCAAATGCACTTTAGAAAAAACTAATCCACAAATCCACTTTTTATTTTTTTTGCAAACCATTCCTCACTTTTTTTTTTATTGAAACATTTGGACACTTTTTACTTGTCAGACTTTGTGGAACATGTCCATAGTACACATGATGAACTGGAATTGGAATGCTCAATTCCCACTACTTGGCCGGTCCTCATGGTCCCCCTATAATAAGGGCACAGTAAGTCGCTTTGGATAAAAGCATCTGCCAAATGCATAAATGTAAAATGTAAATGTAATTCTTAGTTGCCTCCGTTTCTGAGACGTCAATCCACGCATCTTATCACGTGGCTCATTGTGCATGACACTGCGGAGACTCACAGCATGTGATCCACCCACAACTTTCCATGCACCCAATTGAGACCGAGAACCACTAATCACGTCCAAGAGGAGGTTACCCCATGTGACACTACCCTCCCTAGCAACCGGGCCAATTTGATTGCTTAGGAGACCTGACTGGAGTCACTCAGCACACCCTGAATTTGAACTTGCAACTCCAGGGGTGGTAGTCAGCTTCAATACTCGCTGTACAACCCAGGCCCCCCACTCATGTGAATTTGAGGGAAACTGACTTTATACATTCACTAAAAATCACCTTGACACAAGTTTCTTAAAAATCAATGCAATGCAGATGAAGGCTAAAAAAAAGGTAAGTGAGTTCAGAGAAAAGTTCTTGCATAATTTGTTTTCGATGCCCTTTGTTTTAATATTTTGTATCTAATGAAATGACAAATCAGTTATTATTGTGAGACTTTATAAGTTGTGCATGTTTATGTGTGTGTATGTGCAAGCAGAACTGTGTTCATTTGTACCTTTCATGGCTTCAGACTGCAGCTCTGCTCTCAGGATTTGCTGTACATTTCTCTGAAGTGCTGAATTATCAGAATAGACTGTAGACCCCACATTTTCATTCCCCAGTGAATTTTCATATGCCAGTTTACTTGCACCACTATTATATTTGTAAATGTCATCCACAGAAGCATACAGGCGACTTGTGTGGGCAGACATGGAGGAAGACATTCCCTCGAGAGCGCCTACACGAGCCTTTAGTTTCTTGACCTCTTCAGCTTCAAAGAAAAGGGGTATAACATATTATAACCAATTAACCAATAGCATTAGTCAGTGAGTATATCATGTCTTTCATGGGAATGAAAAGACTTACATAGCGCAATGAGTCCAAAAAGAAGGCCAAGGAGCAACAGGAGGCTGAGCAAAAAACCCAGGAGCCACTTCCACCAGGAACAGCACTGAGACCCACAGCCCCAAAAACCCCCACCACACTTACAGTCATCATCATCCTCCACCTTATGAATCTCTGACAGGACACACAAACAGCAGGAGACAGGTGAGATTCATTACTCACCCTCCAATTATTCCAAACCTGAATGACTTTCTGTCTTCTGTTGAACATAAAAGGAGATGTTTTGATGAAGACAGCCCACAATCTTTTTAATACAATGTCAGTTGATAGTGCCTCAAGTTAAACCTTAAAAAAGTACCCAAATGTATCATAAAAGTATTACATGCAACTCTTACAAAATAGGTAGCAAGGCATAGGATTTAGTGAGAAACAACAAAAATTTTCAATTTTCAGAGATAATGTAGTTGCACATGCATGCATGATCGCTATGAGAGAAGCTCCTTCACAGTGGCATGTGTATTCATACGAGAACTTGCATTGCTTTTAGCGCTAAACTGATGGTTTGCCTTCAGAAGATTTTGAACATCATGCACAATTCACACAGATTACACTCATGACACTTTCAGTCCTTTAAATCTTGAAAGTGAGGAACTATTCACTGCCATTGTATTGAAATGACGATGGGCTATTTTCAATAAAACATCTCCTTTTATGTTCCTCATGTGGAAAATTCATATGCATGTGAGGGAATAATTTTGGTGAACTATTCCTTTATTTCACAACCTTTTGGGCTTTAAGGGGTACTTTAACTAATGTTTTACCTGCATATGTAGCTTTATCTTTTGTTGACACTGATGTAGACCCATCTTTGGAGAGGAAAAAATATTTTTGTGATGTCAACACATATTTTCAAGATTTCATTGAGCCATACAATGACTTTGATTAAGTTAAAAAATCAAGATGAAAACTGTAATTTATAAAGCTTTTTTCAAAGCTTAATTTAGTACTAAACTAAAACAACACATCTAACAGAAAACCTCTATGTATATTTATATATTTTAACATATTACTAGTATAATTGTGCATACATTGTGTGCCAGAGGTGGACTTGACAGGGACTCTTTCTGAGTAGCTGACTGCAGTTTCTTTCTTCACTGACACATCTGAGTATGACCCTTTAAAACAAAATAGTCTGGTACTCAGTTAATCAGTATAGTGGTGTATGTTGTAGGTCAGAACACATTATGTGATATTTAAAATCACTCTAATTCAATCACTAAAATAATATCCTTGCAATATAAAAATCGCATGCAACAACTTAATTCAGTCATCCAATATGTTTACCGGCTGTCCCATTGGGGGCGCTGTTGGTAAATTGCTTGCCACTGTCTTTGGTAAGAATGAGTTCTTCAGTCTCTCTCTTCACAGGAATGTTCTCTTTCTCCAAAATCAGGTATCTCTTTGCCACATTCTCATTATGGAGCCTTGTGCCAGTTCCTTAATAGGACACAAAGAGTTCCCATTTATTGTGCAACAATGATTGTCACTGGCAGCACATCTTTGGAGAATTAAAATGATAAGCCTTAGAGGTATAAATCACCCAAAAATAAAAATTCTGTCAATAACGCAACGCACCCTCATGTTGTTCTAAACCCATATGACTTTCTTTTTGTTTTGTTAACACAAAAGGAGATCTTAGCCAGAATAACAGCCTCAGTCACCATTCACTTTCATTGTTTTGAAAAAAGATGCAATGAAAGTGAATGGTGACAGGGGATAACAGTCTCCATAACATTTCCTTTTGTGTTCCACAGAGGGTTTTGAACGACAAGAGGGTGAGTATGTGATGACAGAATGTACATTTTTCAAATGAAAATTCTCCCGTCATTTACTCAGATGTGTATAACTTTCTTAAGAAGATAAAAGAATATCTCAGCTCTTTTGGTCCATTAAATGCAAGTGAATTGTGGCTAGAACTTTGAAGCTCCAAAAAGCACATAAAAGTAATCCATATGACTCCAGTGAATAAATCCATGTCTTCAGAAGGGTTAGAAACAGATCAATATTTCAGTCCTTTTTAACTATAAATCTCCACTTTCACAATCTTCTTTTGTTTTTTGGTGATTGACTCCTTAGTGCATATTGCCACCTACTGGTGTTTGCTGGTCAAAGGTGGAGATTTAAAGTAAAAAAGGACTGAAATATTGATCTGTTTCTCACCCACACCTATCATACAGATTCTGCAGACATGGATTTAATTTGATGTTGATTTTATGTGCTTTTTTGAGCTTCAAAGGTCTGATCACCCTTTTCTTGCATTGTATGGACCTACAGAGCTGAGATATTCTTCTAAAAAATATAATTTGTGTTCTGCAGAATAAGGAAAGTCATACACATCTGGAATGGCATGAAAGTGTGTAAATGAGAGAATTTTGGCTGGTACAAATTTAACATAATATAAGCACCTGAAGTGGATACACCTGTACTGACAGCAAAAGTGCTGCTTGGACCTGATGAATAATTTTTCTTCACTCCATATCCTGAAGAATACACACATAAACCGAAATAAATATTGGCTTATGTCTGTGCAGTAGCTCATGCTTAATAGAAACAGTATGGCTATACCTTGACAAGATCAATGTCATTACAATACAATGAAACTATATAATATCCTTCAGAGGCATACCTGAGTGTGTGTGAACTCCACTGGAAGATAAAACTCCACTAACAGGAGATAAATTGTTATGGAAGCCATACACTGTAAGCCAAGGAAACAAGATGATATAAATTAGTGTCTGTAAGAGGACTGTGGTTTTAATTATAGTGATTGATTTACTGAATGTGGTATTACTTTACAGTCATGGTATGTAGAATATTGCCACACTATATTTATCAGTTGTGTTGCTGGTAATACATTTTTTATTTTTGAATAAAAAAAGCTGAAGTGTGTTATTTTTTCGATGTTAAAATACTCCTATCCTCACTTAATATGCAGAGACAAGTAAGCCATTTGGAAGTTGATTCCCCTGAAAAGTGTAAACACTGTGGCTCTTTCTTAACATTGCTCTGTTTGTTAAGTAGCAACATTGGTCATGAGTTTGAGGTGGTATTATCTGTTCATCCGATGGCAGATGGGAGGGAGTGTTTGGGAAACCTGTTTGAAATCATACATTTTGTAATTCAGTTTAGTGAGACGCAGAAATTACACACTTCAGGATTACATGTTTATGTAAGTGAATGTGCATGTTAAAAATTTGCCCCAAAAAGTTAATTTGTTTTTCGATCAAATATCTTTATTATTAAAAGAAGTGTTGAAAAGATGTGCCTTTGTCAAAGCCCCACAGACCTGATAAGGAGGATGGTGATGTGCTGTTGACAACAGAAGTTCCTGTTGACATGTTGTTTGTGTTGCTGTGCAGACCGTAAGCAGTACCAGTGGACACTGCAGAGGGCAGTGTGGAGCTCTTCCATGCATATGAGCCCAGCTGGGTGTCAAGAATAGTGGTGTCATATTGCTCGACTGAGAAAATAAAAAGGAGCCCAGAGGGAAGTGTTATTATTCAGTGGTTTTTCAAGTTTTTGCAAAAAAAAAACAATGATGTCATCATTGACTTACCCAATTGTTCCGAACCCATGTTACTTTTTTCTTCTTCCATGGAATCCAACAGGAGATGTAAGGCACAATGCCTCAGTCACAATTAACTTACTTTGCATTATTTGTATTTAAAAAAATAAATACAATTTAACAGTGAAAGTGAAGGATCATTCTGCCTAACATGACCTTTTGTGCTCCATGAAAGAAAGTTTACATATTGGTAACAACATGAGGGTGAGTAAATAACACTTTTGTATGGTAAACTTTTAATAGAGAAACATACAAATATGGAGACCGACATAAGTATACACACGAATGAGACAATTATTGACTGACATTAAGAGTATAGAGTTGATGTGGATAGATTAGCTCAGATGCTTTGATCTTGGTCAAATTAAATGATAATTGTTAGAATTCATCTTCAAATTCCAGACTTTTAATTGCAGACAAGTTAAAGATGTGTATGACTTTCTTTTTTCTGCAGAACACAAACAAAGATTTTTAGAAGAAAATCTCAGCTTTGTAGGTCCTTACAATGCAAATTAACAAGTCCAAAATTTGAAGCCCCAAAAAGCACATTAAGGCAACATAAAAGCAATCCATACAACTCCAGTGGTTAAATCCATGTCCTTAGAAGCAATATTATATTTTTTACTATAAATTTCAACTTTCAAACAGGCCTCCTCTCTCTCCTAACAGAGCCCTTTTTATTTTTGGCATTGCACATTCTTTGTTCATATCACCACCTCTTGGGTAGGCAGAATAATAATAAAAAA
The DNA here is from genome assembly GCF_025860055.1 of Xyrauchen texanus. Lineage (NCBI taxonomy): Eukaryota > Metazoa > Chordata > Actinopteri > Cypriniformes > Catostomidae > Xyrauchen > Xyrauchen texanus. Next base: position 19,668,750 of record NC_068299.1, on the reverse strand, counting down.
AAAACCCTACTTCTGTTTCTCGCCCACATCTATCATATTGCTTTTTTTTATTCTACCTTTATGTGCTTTTGGAGCTTAAAGAAACTGGTACCCATTCATTTGCATTGAATGGACCAACAGAGCTGAGATTCTTCTAAAAATCTTTGTTTGTGTTCAGCTGAAGAAAGAGTCATACACATCTTGTGTGGAATGAGGGTGAGTAAAAGATTAAATAATTTACATTTTTGGGTGAACTATTACTGTCTGTGTCAAAGAGGCATCAGTGAACATCTCATTTTAGTTTTTCTTTCCAATGGGAATGTCTTTATACTTTGAAATAGGTGTGGAATGCAAGTTATGTATTCACAAATGTACTGAGGAATTTGTGTTTTTGTATGTAAAAGCAAATATGGTGTTTCATATAAAAGAAGATGCTGTACTTAATCAAACCTTTACCAGTCAAGCATGATCTGTTATCAACTTAAACTCTCCTATCCTGCCTTTGTTACCTGGCTTGGTGGAGATCTTGGCCTCTACTGTGTCCCTGCGGGGTACAGGAAGGGGGGAGGAAGAGGGAGATCGTGTGGGGCTGATGCTGGCAGAGCGCGACCTCTTCAACAGCTTCTTCACATCATCCAGCTCTGTCCCTATAGCAACAGCATTGTATTAATCACAAACCTGCCATCTAAATGTGTCTCTCACTTTTCACTCTCTCAAACTATTAATAGCTGCTCTTGAACAAAACCATAAAATAATGACTGAACTGGCCTCTGAACTCCAATATAATTAAAAACATTGAGCCTCTGAAAATAATGTTCAATAAATTTGTTAGTTAAAATAGTTTCCCCAAGTTACGAAATGAGTATTTTAATTCCAACATTTCTTTCAATAATTATTCAGTATCAATACAGATATGTTTTTTTATTGAATTTTTATGCTAATAACACATGGATATGTATAAATGTAAATTATTTCTTAAGAAACCTGAATTAGAGAGAAAACAACCTACATCTAGTGGAGGGAGATGCACTCTGCAGTCTGGTCCTGATTTCTGTCTCTACAGTAGAGAGAGAGAGAGAGAGAGAGAGAGAGAGAGAGAGAGAAAGAGGGAGAAAACAGTTGAATTTGAAATGTGGTTTGAAACTTTATTACTGATAACAGGAGAAATTGGCCTAAATTAATTTAGAAATAAATTATATGTGGTTTGTGAATGTAGTACAAAAAATAAAAAGGGATAGTTCACCCAAAAATTTTAATTCAGTCATCATTTAATCACCCTTGTGTTGTTCCAAACCCATATGACTTACTTTCTTCCATGGAAAACAAAATGAGATATTAGGCAGAGTGTTAGGAACTGACAACCTCAGTCAACATTTACTTTCATTGTATGAAAAAAGAGAGCTGCATCAACTTTCTTCAAAATTTCTCCTTTTGTGTTTCACGGAAGAAAGGAAGTCATATTGCTTTGGAACAACATAAAGGTGAGATAATTTTCATTTTGGGGTAAACTATCCTTTTAAGGCCTTTTTATCTTAAGCATTATGAATATTACTAATAATTATCATACAAATATTAGTAATGGAAAGTTAGTTAAACGTCATCGTCTTGTTTGAATGATAATCTCACCCCTGCTCTGACTTCGTCCTCTAGTTGAACCTATAAAATGGAGACCAATGAAACTTAAACAACAACTGATTGCACCCTCCTCTCACTTATATTAAAATCATGTTAATCAGTTTTATTTTTCAGAGGGTTTCACCATAGACTTTTCTTGTGATCTCTGGGGATGAGTTGTCACTTGAACTCCCTAAAGGTAAAAACAGATTACAGATTTAAAAAACAGATTTCAGATTGATTTATTCTCATATAAGTTTCCTCATATTTGACTAACCATAACGTCTTGATTGGGTGGTCATGTTTTCCCTCTCCAGAAACAAAGGGGAGCTGCAGGACTCTTGTGTTCTTCTCATGCTCTCAGAGCTGGATCTCACCCTGGAACCTGAGTCGATTCCAAAGGAACTCTCAAAAACTGCAGAGGCGCCATCTGCCCTCCTGCCTTCACTCACAGACAACTCCTCTGCCAGAAATTCCCTTGATCCAGAGCCTAACCAATCTGCGCTCACACCCACAGAGGCTGAGACACAGAGGCAGGGACAATTTTAGCCCATGGCAAATTATAAAAAAAATCATAAACATTTCTATGATTTCTTATCCTGTGTATTTAAAATGAATGTTTTATTGGCGTACAGGATGAGATGTGAGAACTGTCGCTGATTTGAGTTAAAATGTTCTTCTCCAGGCCAGTGGACCCTGCATTACTTGACATTCCCTTGTGGGAGGAAGCAATGAAGCCTCCTGAGGGTTAAAAACAGTGTAAAAATTCACATACTGAATTAAAGTCCTTCTTGAGCTACATCCACAGTATGATGAAGAATTGTCCTATGATGTACACCTACAAAACAGCAACTTAAGATTTCAATATCTGAATATACATGGGGGAAGGAAAAGAGGCAACTTACGTGGAGGCAAAGATGTAAGTCTTGTTGTGGTGACTGTGGTTTCAGTGAAGTCTGTTTTAAAAATAAATGCCTCTCTTAAGAACACGTACAGTTCTTGTTAGATAAAAAAACATAAAGCAGGAAAAAACTAGCACAGAACAAAACTGACTCACTACAGTCCTGTAATAAGGCTCATAATTAATATGACACAACCAGTAGATAGCGCGGTCTTTTCAAAAGATTTTGTTCAAATTTATACAATAATGAAGAAATAAAAATCCAAACTTAGTGCAAGAATAAAAGTGATGATTAAACAGCCATCATCCTCACCTCTGTCTCCTGCACTTCCTCCTGAATAGTTTCTATGCCCTCTTAAGTCATCCATTCCATATTAACTGATGAAAGAGAAAATGAAATCAGTTTATTGTTGTTGTTTCACAAACAATTGCAGTCAAACCAATTAAAATAATTAAAATAGATGTGACGTGAATTAGTCTAGCTATAGATCTGCCCATACATATTCCCACTTTAAAAAACTGTTTTGTGACTTCAAAAAAAGGTGATTTTTGTGTTAACTAGTTATATTCAATTTAAAAATGTTAATCTTGCTAAATTCACCTGATAAATTAGGCTACACCAACAAAATCAAATGTTATGGGTTAGTTCAAATAGAAATAGATCCTTGATATACTGTAACAATTACAGGTTACCACCTTTTTTTTCAGTGCATTCTCAGTACATATTATTACTATTTCCACCCTATATAATAATAGTAAAACTATGTCATCATAAACGTGAAAAGCAAAAATAGAAAAATTATACTATCCTATGTTTTAACATCTTTAAAGTAGCCAATCTTAAATGGTCTTGATTTTAAAAATGCAACCTTTCATTTTCTTTAAAACAGTATCTAACTGGGATGTTTTTTAAACAGTTTTGAAGCCGTCCCAATTTAAGCTAGGTACTTTTAGCTGCTTTTCCTTCACTTTTAAATCCAATTTATCCATTTTAAAAAAAAGATATATATATTATTTTTAATAAATTAACATCTTGTTTTGTGAAGACATTCAAATGTCACCAGAACAACTTTCAAGCATTTAAGCATAATTCTTTAAATCAAAATTTTTTTAAGCTCATGAAAAACATTTCAAAATTCTGACTTGTGTACTGTCTGTACTATATTACTAAAGCATATATTTGTGTGTGTTACTGCACTGAGAAGAGGTTATTAGCTATTACAATACTGTAAAAGTATTAGCTACATAATAGCTACTGTACACACTACCTTAAGTATAATTTATAAATAAATTACATTTCATTACATATTCCTGTGTGAAAGGATAATTTATGTTTACATGATGATAATTTACCAGAATCTGGAGAGCATATGGATAAGTGTTTTACTGTATATCTGCATGTCCCTCACAGCAACAAATTTTAACAAGAATTGTAAACCTTCTGTGTACACCGATAAACAAAACGAATTTTCTCTGTGCTGAAAGACTCATATTTCGAGGCAAGCATGTCATAGAACGGGAGACTATTCCAGACCACATCCAAGATCGAATCATAATTGATGCACATATAACACTTAATGCCAAAGGGGCAAAAAATGGCTCCAACAAAAGACTGGATAAGTGTACTGTAGAGTCTCATATTTGCACTGGAGAGAGTGAAGCAATTCATCACTGCTACCACACCCTCCTCTTCATCTCATCTTCGAAGTTCAAATGCAAGGTCAGCTACTGTTTTCCGTCAAACCACATTAAATAAAAAGCTCAACTCAATGGATGGCATCCCATACACAAACAGTGCCTTTATTGGTGATTGTCCATGCCAAACCCTTTTCAGTCCTGGACTCAATTTGTGCAGTGACACCCTAGTTTTAGTCCAATTTCTTTATATATTACAATAAAATATTCATGCAACATGCATGCATGTTATCTCAAAATCTGAAAATGTAAGGAAACATAATATTATCAACACAAAGACAAAGTGAGTTATAACTTTGCAAAGAACTTTCATATTAGATTTTAAAGAAATATTTCATGAGAGCAACAGGTGAATGACATCTATAAGAAGGAATAACTTCTTGAGATCCATTACATTACAACCGAAACAGAGTATCTGCAATTCATTTATCTTCTCTCTCTTATAGGATTGAAAAAAGAAGAGAAAAATATTTTAAGTGTGCAAGTGAAATCATCCAAAATGCTTTACCTCTGATCCTGAAGAGATTGAATTGTGTCCACTTGAGAGTTTCCTGTGAGCTTCACCAGCGTGAATATCGACACCTGACTTAAGTTACGTTCTTTATATTTTCTTTCTGCTTTCACGGACAAGCCTCCACAGTACTCCTGGATTTGATTTTAAAGTGAGCCACTCCCCTATTGGCAGGTACGCAGATAGACTTCTGAAAAAGGCAATACCCCCGGGAATCAAAATTTTAAGCTTTATGATTCTGCACACTATAACTTTAGGACATGTTCAGGTGAAGACAGGTGTGGCTAGATTTGCTAGCGGTGCGTCAGTAACCACATAAAATCCCAAATGTTAGGATTAATCTACCACTGTTGGCATAGCAGTGTAAACATAACAGGAAAAATATTTGTTGTGTTTTTGTTTTCTTCTAAAATATAAATCATTTTGGTCCTTGTTTCATTTGAAAGTCTATGGGAGAGTCTGTAAAATGATTTTCCCAGAAATTAGGCAAAGAAGACCAATCTCATTGAACCATATAATTGTGCAGAGTTAGAACATCAATGATCATCTTTAAAAGGGAAGGAGAAAACAATTTTAATATCTTGATATCAATGGTTTTTTGTCAAATCAAACTCTGTGAAATTTTGCTGAAAATGTACCTGTTTTTGTAATGATTTTGGGCCTTGTTTCCTTTGAGAGTCTATCAGATAGTCTGTAAATGATTTTCTCAGAAATTAGGTAATGAGGATTGTGGGCCAGCTCCAACTTTTGTCAGGTTTAAATTATTTCATGCTCTGTCTCTCATTAAAACACACTATAGACATCGAGAGTTCTCAACTGGTGGGTTGCGACACAAAAATGGGATGCAGGTCTATTCTGACATAGTCACAGACAGCAGAAAAACTATGTAAAACGCAAATAATAAAAAGCAACTGACCATAAATTCATGCATATTTATGCTTATGATAATAATTTTGCATAATAACAATAAGAATATTGTTGAGCCTATGCAGTTCTATTTTTAAAACACTACATGTTTGGTTTTAAAAACAGTATTGTTTACTCTTGAACGATTTGTTACTGTTTTAGTTTGTCACTTGACATCCAATGTGAAATCTGATTTAGAAGGAAAACCCGTCAAGAACAACTGTTTTACATCCTTAAATACCTCTCCGATTATTCTGTACTATTAGTTGAAAATACTGGCTTTTTATTAACTTCAAAAAAATTAAGTGACTTTTTCAGAGCAAGCGTAAGCCTTTAATGAGATTGTGAAACATGACCAAATACAATTTGTTTTTACTGAATGTGTGGAAATTTGAACAGATTTTAGACAGAATATTTGTATGACCTGTGGTCAGATTAGGATATTTTTGGTCTTTATTACCAGTAACACTTTAAGTAATCCTCATTCATGCAGTACAATCCATCACTCTGAATACAGGCATTCATGCATGTCATCTTTATATTAAGGCAATCCTCCTATACAATCAAAGGGTGTTTGTTGACAAACTCTGATTTGATTGGATTTGATTTGATGCCATGATACATTCTACCATAATTTATATTATTTATTATGAATCACTCTCTCTAAATACAGTTGAATCATAAAACAATACAGATGTTCTAAATGGTATCCAGGTGCACACAAGCCTTTCCCAAGGGAATAAAAGGGCGCTGCCTCTCTTGAGATTCATATGTCTTTTTTTCTATTGATACATTCTTCCCTCTGACCACACCCTGCTGGTACAAAACACACATGACTCATACAAGCTTTGTCACCACCCCTAATGCAGCTTTCTTTTTTTCTTCTAAGTGTATTAGACAACATATCATTAGAAAAACTGCTGTGAGAAAGCATTTTAAGTCCACAGCTAGTTTCAATCTCAGATACAAGCCATAACAAGAGAGAAACATGTCCAGTAATAGAGGCAGAACTGTCAAGGGATCTTTGAAGAAGAAAACAACATGAATGAACTGAACCACAAACGTAACCATCTGAAAAATAGAAATTATAACTAAAGTACTTTGAAGCCAGTGTTTTTCCTTATGGGTCTTTACATCCACAACTTCTATGTTTGGATTCGTCACCTGACTTTAACTATTCAGTCGTAATTCATCGTGATTTATCCATCTCTATCTTCTACGTTAATTTTTTTCACCCTTTAAACTGTATGAGACATGAAGACAAATTAGTTCAAAACCCACCATGTGTCTTTTCTTTATACGGGCATTCATGTTTTATGATTGATAAAGGCTATTGAGTCCAGTCGTTCACCAGTTATCAAATGGGTGATACAGCAAGGCCATATATTTGCAAATAAATATGTGTACACAACATTGCAGGTTAATTCATTAACATTAACTAACCTCCTTCTGAAAAAAAAAGCTAAAACCTCCCTAAACTGGTTAGCTGGTCTTAGGATGGTTTAAGGTGGTCTTAACTGACCTCTCCGCCTGACCAGCTAAAAAGTGCTATACCATGACCCCTCTAATTACAGCAAACGGACCAGCCTGTTTGTCCAGCTATGATCAGCTAACAGGCTGAGGCTGGTTTTAGCTGTTTTATTCAGCAGGAATAAATTGTGTTAATTACTGAATGTACCCTAATATTTTATCCACGTTTATTCATTAATTCACATAACATTAGCATGTAAATTCAGTGAAAGGAAACTGAAAAGCGGTTTGTTACCTTTCCCAGTTCATTTCTTACTGCGAATGTGAACGTTGTTCCTTATCATTGGCAACTGAATTACTCTCAAGACTTTTGTAAAAAAAAAAAATAAATAAAATAATATATATATATATATATATATATATAATTTTTTTTTAAATCCCCTTTTCTCCCAATCTGGAATGCCCAATTCCCACTACTTGGTAGTTCCTCGTGTTGGCGCAGGTACTCACCTCAATCCGGGTGGCGAAGGACAAGTCTCAGTTGCCTCCACTTCTGAGACCATCAATCCACGCATCTTATCACGTGCATTTTAGGCATGATACCGCGGAGACTCACAGCATGTGGAGGCTCATGCTACTCTCCGTGATCCACGCACAACTTACCACGTGCCCCATTGAGAGTGAGAAGCACTAATCGTGACCACAAGGAGGTTACCCCATGTGACTCTACCATCCCTAGCAACCGGGTCAATTTGGTTGCTTAGGAGACCTGACTGGAGTCACTCAGCACACCCTAGATTCGATCTCGTGACTCCTGAGGTGGTTGTAAGCGTCAATACTCACTGAGCTACCCAGACCCAGACGTTTGTACATTTTCATCCTTAACAGAATAGTTCACCCAAAAATGACAATTCTCTCATAACTCACCCTCAGGCCATCCCAGGTGTGTATGACTTACTTTCTTATGGTGAACACAAAGATATTTAGAAGAATATCTCAGCTCAGTTGGTCCATACAGTGAAATTAATTGTTGGCCAGAACTTTGAAGGTCTAAAAAGTACATAAAGGCAGCATAAAGGTAATCCATATGACTCCAGTGTTTATATGAAGCAATTTGATAGGTGTGGGCAAGAAACAGATCAATATTGAAGTCCTTTTTTTACTACAAATCTCCACTTTATCTTTCACATTCCTATTCTTTTTTTTTTTTTTTTTTTGGTGAATTTAGAGGGGGGAAAAAGGACTTAAATGTTGTTCTATTTCTCACCCACATCAATCATATCATTTTAGAAGACATGCATTTAACCACTGGAGGCCTATTGCTTTTATGCTGCCTTTGTCCTCTTTGGAGCTTCAAATTTCTGACCACCATTCAACATTCTTCGTTTGTATCAAGCAGAAAATAGAAGGTTACACATTTGGAATGGCATGAGGGTGAGTAAATTATAAGAATTTTCCTATTTGGGTGAACTTTCCCTTTAAATAGGTCCGAACTGCGAGCTGTGACGTTCATTAAACTGTTCTCAGAGCAAAATAACGAGACTCTAGAAAAACACACAAAAACGGCCCATAAATGTAACAGTTGGGTAGTTTATTTTGAAAGTATAATTTGTGTACAGCTTTTTTTTTTTTTTTTTTTTACAGCATCATTAACTTGACAAACAGTACTTTAAAACTAAATTTCCCAAGACGCTTAGGAAAATGACAAGACAAGAAGGAAGTGACGACAAAGTAAATGGAACTCGCACCCAACAGTCTACTGATCAACCATTTTAAATCTGATATGAAGATTTATTTTGAAACACTGAAAGGACTCTCAAACCGCAAAGCAACCAGAACGATGGATATCCTCAAAGAATTAAATTCCTCTTCTTTATTTTAATTATACATGTATACCTCCTTGACATTGTTGTTTTTTTTCTTTCTTTTTTTTCTAATGTGTGATTGAGTGTTCTTTAATTTCATTGATATGAATGTTATCTTTAATGCTCTTCATATCGTATGATGATTTGTAATCATTTAGAACAGTATATATGAAACATTTGTATCTACTGTATTTTGTCATATAATTTTGGAAATTAAAAAAAAAAAAAAACAGTCTACTGATCACCTTCAAAGTCGTTCTAGCAAGTCAGTCCACTCTCGACCATCTTTGAAAAGCTCTCAGGAGGAGGCTATTTCCAGTCATGCTAGTGCAGCCGCTATCTACTTGAATAGGGGGACACAGAAATCTCAAAAACGGTTGGTCAAAATTACTATCAAAGAACATATTTCAAATAAACAATAAAATGGTATAATATTGGAATCATAAATTGTACTTCTTTACATCATATTACGCTAAAACATGCAATTTTCCCGGCTTTTGTAGCCAGTGCGCATGTCCATTAGCGAGTTGATTGACAGGTGATGTCTGTATCTAAAAGGTGATTGGCTCTTTTAACTGTAAGGCGGGACTTCCTTTGTATATCCGTTGATTGTTGAGCGCGGGAGCTTCTTGGTTGGGCGTTCCAATTTCTCCTATTCATATATATAAAAGTGACACTTCTCTGCTAAATAGTTTCTGTCGCCTTGGAGGAGGGAGACTACTGATTCTGTGAAAGCTGTATTTAAATTGTATTTTAACAATATGGCTTACCAGCAGAATGTGGGAAAAGAATTCCGTCGTCTCTCAACTAAGTAGCTGTTTTTCTCCTGAGACATCGATATCACCTCAAATCTCTTGGTGTGAATCATGGAGACTACACCGATAAAACTGACGCCTGTTGATGAAACTACACCGAATACAGCCCTGTCTTCATCCAGAAGGTCCAGTGCAGTCAAGGTACACCTTACTGGCTTTATGTTATTGTATAATATCTGCGTTTTAAAGGATGCTAACATTTCCAAAGAGAAGACGCATATTTTGTAACATATTTGTAAAGAGCTTGTCTTTGCTCAACAAAATTCACTATATGTCACTGACTGTAAGTCTATGACAAGTCACATGACAATAATAAATGTTTCAGGACTTACCTACATACTAACAATACACCCAACAGAATTCATGTGACATATTTTATCGTTTAAAATAAAACATTAAAAGTGAGAATTTAATTGTAAATGTTGATTTAATGCATTGTCATTAAGATTACTGCTTGTGTATCCCAAAGGCAGTCCTTATCTTTCGTTTTCATTTTCATTTACCCTCAGCCCATGAGTGCTTCACTGAGGGAGAGGTTAAAAAGATCACGGCACTCATTCAGCTCACCCCAAAGTGTGGTTAAACGCCTTAAAATTGAAGATGACAAGCAGCCACAGACTTCAGGAGCAGAAGACACTAATCAGAATGTGACTGACAACAAAATGAATGAAACTGATGTCAATCAGAATGAAATGAGGGAGACAAGAGACTGTTCAAATCACACAGCTGAACCTGTTGAAGATTTGATTCAGCTATGTGAAGAACTAAAAAAAGAAGTGAAAGAGAAATCAGAAACCTTGCGAAGATTAAAGATGGTCAAAATGTATAGAACAAAGGTAACATCTATTTCAAAATGAAGTACCTACTGTCACTTCAAAACAAAAGATAATTTTCTTACAGATTTTTCTTTCTTGCTTTTTTTTTTTGTTGCCTTTTCTTGTAGAATGACCTGACCCAGCTGCAGAGGCTAATAGAGAAATGGAGATCCTGTGCCCAGTCTGTGCTGTATGAATTACAGAGCAAACTGTCTACAGAAGGCAAAAAAATCAGTCTGTCCCAGCTTATGGATAGCTTTGGTTTAGATGACAATATATTGCACTTTGATAGGACTGAGGAAGACTTCACAGACACCTGAAATGTATTACACACATTTTATTGTCTTTGTTTAAAGTGGTCATAACCCATCAGCAGTTTTGCTTAAAGCATTTTTAGAGCAGGTTATTACAAAACATTTGAATGGATAAATTATTCAGATTATACTGTAAATGTAACTGATAAGACAGTGTGCAGTGTGAATTTTGCTAGATTTATTAAACTATATTGTAAGTTATTTCACATTGTGTTGTCACGTTTATTTAAGTAATTTGGTTTAAACTTTCAAAAGCTGTAATGTATTAGTTATAATGTAATTGAGAAAGCGCTGGGAAGTTCTTCATACGCAATTTCTCCACTTCAGCTCTTAGCATGATTATTTCTTGAGATTGGGTTCTGGCTATGTTCAACAGCCTCTTTCTCCGGATGATATCTTTGTAGTGCTTTTCTGCCTCTCTCTCCTGGTTATCTCCCATTGCTGGATAACATGTAATATTGTGAGATATTTTACCTCAACTTATTTTAATCACAATAACTAAATATACATGAACAGTCATTGTGAGTCAAAGTCATTCTGCCTTGTTTAAGAAATGCAAGCAAAACAAATTTCTGTGTAAATCGTAACCATTCTTACATAAATGCTTTCATTTAATTTAATGGGGTGATTAAGAATGGATTATGAACGATTTAAACAAATTTGTCCTGCTTATGTTTCATGAATAAGACCCACTGGGATCTAAACTTGTGTACAAAATAATCTATTTTATGCATTTAAGTTTTCACTCAGGACAACTCTTTAATGGGGCAAGATATAAAGTCAGTTACCAACAGCCTCGCAAATATTTCTCCTCTCTGCGACGGTTATCTCCATGTCAGCCACACGCAAGTCCAGGGCTGTGCTCTTTTCCTGCATTTGTGCGTCCTGTTTGTCCAGGTGCTTTATCTGTTTCTTAAAAGTTTCAATTTTCTTTTGATGAGTCTGGGCAAAGTGTGAAAAAGAATCAAACTTACGTCTGTCATTGAGTTTGATACATGTTATCATCCAGTCTGAATTTACAATATGGAAATACCTGTGCTAAAATTATGCATTTGGTAAAGCCCTTGCTATCTTTGCAAGATGCTTAAAGTAATGAGCCAATTTACCATTTGCTGCAATTCACTGGTCTTCTCCAATGCTGTGAGCTGTTTAGATATCCTGTTGTGACTATGCGTTTCATTCAGGTACTGGCGTGATTAAAAAACAAACAAACAAATGCATCAAATATTTTTCACAATTTGTTCAATATTATATGTATCCTTTATGTGATTTTTGGAGCTACAAAGGTCTGATCACCATTCACTCTTATTGTAAGGATCTACAGAGGTGAAATATTCTTCTAAAAATCTTCATTTGTTTTCTGCTTAAGAAAGAAATTCATACACATCTGGGAAGACGTGAGTATATTATGGGAAAATTTACATTTATGGGTGAACTATCCCTTTAAATCCATACCTCTTGAATGTCCTGCGAGACACGCAGTGTCTGTATATCTCTGGCTTTGTTGCTGAGATCCTCCAGCTGCATTCTCATTTTCTTGTGCTCCCATTCCTGCTGTATGATACCTTTGCGAAAGTCTTTACACTCCACCATGCTGGTGATTTTCTGATCTCCTAAAGCCTGACAAATTAATCAATTGGGAAATCAATAATTCAATCATGAATAGATTAAGAATTGTGTACATTGCTAAACAGACAAAGCAACAAATAAATAATTTAGTAAATCAAAGCTATCCAAATTGAAATTACAATAAAAAAAAAATTTAAATGACAACTGAATACCTTCCATAATGTGAGTGAATCAAATTGGATTTTGTGTATTTCAAACATAGCATTCTTAATTCATATATATATTTATATTTCATTTTTTTTTTATATAAAGCTTTGATTCCCATATTTTCTATCAAAAATATATTTTTCATTTAACCACCAATTGCTCTAGTTATCCATGTTTTTGCACATTTCTTCATTTCTTTAAGATTACTGATCTTTCATTTTGTTTTGTGTTTAGTTTCTGTTTATGCAAAGAAGCAATAGCATCAATATTTAAATTGATATGAGCTCTTGGTGCTCTGTACCCTGATGGCGCTGTTTAGTTCCTCAACTACATTGCGATGGATAAGCAGTGCATCAGTGTAGTCAGCAATGAAGTCTCTAGCTTCCACTTCCACCTGACCTTGCTGTAGAACAATCTGTACCATACTGTCCAATCGGAATCTCATCTTCTCTTCGCAGAGGCTAGGAAAACATTTGGTAGAAAATGATGTAGTTAAAGATCTTTATTGACTTCATATTGAAGTATTTGCTATGTACTTTGTTAAACCCTTGGTGTTTTAAACTGATTTTGACATCTCTTCTCACCCATTAAGATCATCAATAAGATTTCTTATTTCAAGATGAGCTTTCTCATCCTCATCTATTCTCCTCTGCAGAAAAGCCTGAATCTCTGCCAGGTTTAGTGCCTTTAGTTTGACCTAAATTTTAATTAAAAACCATACCAAGCATTTTCAGATTATGAATTTATAAGGAACACATTTAAAAAGCTTTGAATTGTGTGACATCTTGCTCCTTTGAATCCAGCCCTTTCTCACCTGATGTTCACTTTCCACTTTGGCCTGCCTGGCCAAGCAAAACCTTTCCCACACAGCTAGATCTAATCCTTGTGGCATGTTCTCTAGAGAATCCAGTTCTTCCATTGCCTTCATCATTAGAGAGAGCCCCTCTGATGCTGCTGTTCCAAACACACCACCTTCTTTATAAAGGTTATTTTCTGTCTGTGTTTTCATCTTCTGGACCCTGTCAAACAGCACCCATGCAACCATTATCACTCAGCTTAATGGTAATTAAAACTGGACAAACCCATGTTTTTAACATACTGGAAATGCATGATTAAAGTGTCATCAACTCTTGATCTCTCTCCTCTGAAATACTACCTTGGTCTGCGTTTGTAAAGCTTATAGAGCTGGTCAACAATGTGCCCAGGAACATCATAAAACTCTTTGCGAAATCCTTTGTCAAGAAGCTTCAAAAGGGAAAATTATTTTTAAAAGACCTGGGTGAGAACGTTATGCAATGAAATAGATGTTAGATAATGTTCATGACCTTACTTTGTCCTCAGCGACTATGTTATCATACTCCTCTCTGAACTCATCAACAATCTCCTTGTGTTTTTTCAATTCTTCCCCAATTACATTCTGTCAGGAAAGAGAGGCGACTCATACACTTGAACATTTTGTGTTAAACAGTCTTCCACAGTAATGTATAAACATGCCACACAAGTTTGTTCTTGCATGATATTTTTGGCTCACCACCAGGACCAAATAAAGCCATAAATGTAAATTTCTGATGCTGTTTTCTGTATACAATAACACCATATACCAACAAAGCTGAAGAACATATAGAAGACATAATCTCTGTATACAAAGAAAGATCACCTTTACAATTCGTGCCTTTTCAAGTTTAATGCTCAACTGTTTCTCTCTGCTGAGAATATCCTCTTCGGTTTGAATGGAGTGAACCAGATTTGCAATCTTTAACTCCTCCTGATAGATAGAATAATAAAACATTATTAATTAGTGGTAAAATCTAAAATTAGTAGATGAAGTGACAATTGCATAACTGTTCGCAAGTATTTTTTACAAACTAGGCCCCACAAATCTTACTTGGTATATGACCATCTCTGTTTTCACCTTCCTTTCAAACAGCTTTGAGAGTCTTTCATCAAAGGTCTGGGTAGCTTCTTTAATAGATGCCAGCAGTTTCTTCATTTCTGCTTCCATTGTCTACCGCAAGAGTGACATTTTTAAGGGGAAAATGGTCTATAGTTTTAGAATGATATGAAATATAAGGGAGTAAATATAAAAAGCTCTAGTTCACCCAGAAATTGACATTTACTCAGCCTTGTGTTATTTTAATGATACATTTTCTTTCTTGCTTGAAAAGATGTTAGACAGAATGTTCAAGCAGCTCTTTTCCATCCAGTGAAATTGGATAGATATTTTTTACTGGCAAGCTCCAAAAAGGTAAAAAAAAAAAAAAGCCCCATTAGATTTTTTTGTTAGATATGAAGATTGTAAGTAGCCTATGATTCAATCACTGAAAATCTGAAAATGCACATACAGTATAGTATTCTAAAGTAGTGCATGAAGCATTGTTTCTCGAATGTCACGTGACCAATCACAATACAGCAAGTTTGTATATACTTGACACCAAATTACATTTTGTGGATTTTGTCTGTTTTTAACAAAAAGCTAAAATATGGCCTCAAAGGATTGGACTATAGCACACAAGTGTATTATTTGCTTTTTTCAGTACAAACTATTTTTATGAGACTTTTAAGGTGGTTTTTATTTTTGTTGTGGAGCTTGGCAGCAAAAATCACCATCCACTATTGTTTATGGAAAAGAGCTGCTCAAACTTTCTGTCTAACATCTTGTGTTTAGTTTTACAGAATAAAGAGAACAACACAGTGTTGGAACAACATGAGAGTACTGGTAAATTGATGATGACTTTTTGTTTTTGGGTGAACTATCACTTCAAGGTTTTAAAGCTAATAGGATCAAATTCACACCTTTCTGTGTTTCCCTTGCACCTCACTGAGCTCCTTCACATTTTTCTCATACTCTTTAAAGCTTTTTCTCTCTTCTTCTGTCCACTGCACCTCAGGTATAGTCAAGAACTCAGGTTGAGGTACCTCCTGTAAGTGGAACATACAGTATCTATTGTTATTTTCTTTTTTGGTTATCTTTCTTTTTGTTAAACATGGTTACTACATTAGAAACATTCCAGTATGATTAGTCCTGCCACCGCACCATCTTCAGGACATCCTCTTTTTTGAGCTCCAGTACTCCACCCATCATCACATTAAGCGCTTCATCTCTCATGTTGTCAGACTGCAATGGATATGCAGAAAAACAGAGGTGATCATCTAAAACACAAGACCAACTGAAACATCCATGTTACAGACTATTACACATACTATGTCTATAAAAATAAGTACATTTTTCATATTACAGTTTAAACTACAATATTAATAATTAACATTGTTCAAGAGATTGACATAATTTTTACTTTTTAGTGCATTATTCCTTTAAACACTATATTAAATGTCTATATTAATTGATTAAAATGTATAATTAGGATAACATGGTTTAATAGCTTATTTAACTTCAAATGGTTGTGTTATGTTGCCTTATTTTATGAAGGGAAATATTAGTTTATATGTTAAAGTTAAATAATTACTGTACTGTGAGGTACAGTAATGTTATACCGTAGCTGCAAGCCTTTGCCGTTCTTCTTCCTCTTGTAGCTTTTCATCTTTTTGTTTCTGCTCAGGGGTGATATATTTCTTTATCTTGATCTATAAACACACACATGAAAGTCAAACCCATTGTCTGCAATACAAATCTAAATAAATATATATAAGAGTTTGCCACATATACAGAAAGAATTACAAGCTGAAAACCTTGGACTATTCTGATTTTGAATATAAATCTTACCAAATTTGAATGCTTTAAAGATTTAACTCACTCTATAAAGCGTAGAGCTAGATATAAATTCTTAGGAAATGGTGAAGTGATAAATGTTGTTAAATGTATAGTTCGCCCAAAAAGGAAAATTCTCTCATCAGTTACTCACCCTCATGCCATCCCAGATGTGTATGACTTTCTTTCTTCTGCTGGACACAAATGCATATTTTCAGAAGAATATTTCAGCTCTAGGTCCATACAATGCAAGTGAATGGTGATCACCACTTTAAAGCTCCAAAAGGCACAGACAATCGTAGTAAAAGTAATCCATTTGACTCCAGTGGTTACATTAATGTCTTTTAAAGTGATATGATCGCTTTGGGTGAGAAATGATTGTCAGTTATGGAATATAGTCATTGTCAGGTATGGAATAACTGTTTGGTTTGGGAATCTTTCTGTGAAGCTGAAATCTAAGTTAATACATTTTGTACTTCTGGTCGCTCCAATGCACATTCATGAGGGGAATCAGTTCACAATGACGTAAGCGTGCTGATATTTTCAAATCAAAGCAAAACCACTGAAGCTTGTGAACAGCGTTCTCTTGTAAACAAATCGAGTTGCATTTCTGGTTGTATCGCATCAGTTGAAACTGATTCCATCATGGGAAAAGGCCAACTGGAAGTAAACAGTTATAGTGAAAAGGACTTAAATATTTATCTGTTTCTCACCCAAAGTGATCGTATTGCTTTAGAAGACATTAATTTAACCACTTACAGTAAGTCATATGGATTACTTTTACTATGACTGTCAGTGCTTTTTGGAGCTTTATAGTGCTGATCACAATCAACTTGTATTGTATGGACCTACAGAGCTGAAATATTCTTCCAACAATCTATGTTTGTGTTCTGCTGAAGAAAGAAAGTTATACACATCTGGGATGGCATGAGTAAATGATGAGAGAATTTTCATTTTTAGGTGAACTATTCCTTTAAATGTGGGTCAGCAATTTGAAATGGCTTGATTAATTACCAAAAAGCATAAAAAGAGTACTACAGCATGCAAGTCATGTTATTGCCCTTAATCTGAATGTATAGACTTCCTGTAGTACCTCTGAGTCAGTCACAATGAGAACTCTCTCAGGACACTCATTATCAGTGAGGCTGGGCTCCCACAGAGTCTCACTTAGGTCCAGCTCTGCCATAATCTCAGAGATACGTTTGTTCTTCTCCCTAACACGGTTGATTTCCTGATCCTTCTGCTTGTACAAAGCCTCAAATTCTTTGTTGAATGTGGTCTTCACCTTGTAGATAACATCCTTCATATGACAATATAGCAAATTAATACTTAATAATTGTTTTTAGAAAAGTGCTGTCCCATTTGATCTTTTTATTGTTCATAAAGTTTTTGTCCTCAAAATGGGGATGAAAACACACATACAATATATTTTGCCTCTAGTAGTTTTTTGAGACAACAAGAGAAGTCATCACCTTTAGCAAGGTGATTTGGTTGATTTTCTGCTCTCTGATGTGTAAATTGAACTGGCTGTAGAGATGAGGGTTGACCCCTCCATAAAGAGCACTCAGGCTGCCTGTCAGAGCAGGAGTCTCTGTCTTACTGTCCTCTGCCTCCTCCTCTTCCTCCTCTCCAGAGACTGTGCTCTCAAGAATCACTTTTTGGAGCTAGTGTTAGACAGATTAGAAAGAGTATTTGTATTATTTCCATCACACTGTGCATCCAGTGCAAAGGTTAGTTATGTTGAGCATCTTTTGACACTACATGCCACTGCATTTACTTGTAAATCTGCCTGTTCAATCTGTCTCATGGTCTCAATCCTGCAAAGCTCTTCAAGTTCCTTTTCAGTGCGTTCCTTCATGGGGTAGTTCTTCACCTCATATTCTGAATGAAAGGCCTGGGGCAAACAAGAAGACACGAAGCGACTGACGCTTGGCAACCTGTATAGTATTTCTAGTAATTACAGTTCAGCCAGGTGAAATCAATGACAGATGGAGATATTGTTACAAAATGTGAGTTTTTTTCCCCCCACATAAAATCGACTTTATTTTTAGTCTAGAGACCTTTATGGCTTTCCCTTTGACTGTCATGGAATCCCAGCATTCTCTCTTCAGGACCTCCCTCAGATAGCACTTAGCCAGATTCTCCATTTCTATCTCCTTCCTCACCTTAAATAACATAATTATAAATGATCTAAAATCATACACAAAATTAAGGCATGACACAATAAGAATATGAGTTATTACAAAAAAAGTTTTAAACTGATACTTAAATACACATTTTATTGTTTAAAAATAGGGAAAAACTATTCTTTATAAACTGAAAAACATGTTTGTAAGAAGGATAGGTCAAAATCTGTACTTAGTCCTGTTTACCCTTGTAACTTCCTGTTCTCCCTCAACCTGCTGCCTCTCTTGCTCTTCCACATCCAGGTTAAACTCCTGTTGCTCAAGTTTCTCCATGTCAGCCAGACTCTCATTCTCCTGCATCATAGCCTGGATCTGCAGTGATCAAAAGGCATTTAAAACAAACCTTTCAAATTCAAGTGTGTGTGTGAACAATAAAATAAAACAAAAACTACAGACAAAAAGACCAAAAATATATAAAAGCATGAGTGCATTTTTCTTGTACCTAATATTTAAAGTTGCTTATTTTACTTACTGTGTCACGCATAACCTTTATGTTTCCTCTAAGGGTATTCTTTATCTCTGCATACTGCTGGGTCTCTTTTTGGAGAACCTGTTGAGATATGAAATTTGTTGGGAGTCTGCTGGGAAACCACTGGGTCTTTATTTCAGGGTTAGTTATCTTTCAATTAATTCATTACTCTGAAAAGATGCTTTGAGGTTTGTGTAAACCAGTATAATTAAGTATTTTAAGAAATCATTAAAATATAATGCACACAGTTAGATTTGATTAAAAAAAAACACCTTTCCCTGTCAACATACTGTACTAAACAAAATACTGATTCCACACGAGTGGTTAACATTTATCTTTGTTCTGAATATCTATACATTTATGTAATTTGTAGGGATATGTTTTAACACCCTGAGGTAAACCCTTTTAGGCTCATAAGATACATTATTAGAAACTACGGTGTAAGAAACTATGTCTGTATTCAACCACCTACTGTGTAAGAAACACAAAAGTATTGTAAACTTCTGAAAACAATTTGCCTCTGGCAATTCTGGTAGCATAATTACAGAAAGTAATCCTCAAGGGTTTTTATGTTCATATGATGGGGCATGATAATTTAAACAAATAAATGAAAGAAGAACACTGACTGCATCAAGTTTCCTATCAAGCCATGTAGAACTAGCTGGGGATGCAGAGTAGTTTTCCTCTTGTACTGCTTCATCACTTATCATTATATTGACCTGCATGAAGAATTCAATATAAATGTATTTCAAATTTTGTAGCAGTTTATATTTTTCAGCCCGTTTAGCATTACATCATGCCATTATATCAGAGAACAGAACAATTCTAGAGTAACTCAAATACAAAAATAAAATCCTTAACCAAGAAACCATACCTAAACAAACAATACAATAATTTTTCTAAATTGTATTTAAACAATAGTAAACTGATTATGTTATTTACCTCCCCTGTATGAAATGAGGAACATCTAGTTGGGGAATGTGTCTGTAGATCCCAGTCAGTCATTTTGGTGAGGACTGTGTTTTCAGAAGACACTATGGATTCAAAAGAATCAGCAATCGACTGACCATACTGGGTAGCTGCATTTGCCTTGGAAGCCCCAGAAAGCTTTAACCTGTTACATTTGTAAATACAAGGATGTGTCAGGTTAAATGTAAAAAGCTCCAAGGGCATCATGAAATTACCAAGATAGAAAACATTGTTAAATATCAAGGTTCTACAATAATATAAGTTAGTCTGATGTTTTTATGAGGTACTAAACTCCTCTTTAATGTCTGATGGACCATTTGTTCAAACACATACATAGAGGGCTCCTAAGCTCACCTGAGTCTGCTGCAGACAAGAGAGCCGTCCCTCAGGCCCGTGGTGATGAGGGTCTGACTGTCTGGAGAGAAGCAAACAGAGCCAACTCCACCCTGCCAACTTGAGTGGCATTGCAGCTGTACATACCTGTCCTGCACATCAAAGGTAGAGACATTGACATAGCCATCAGATATACCCTAGAATCATGTTTCTACTAGCTCATTGCTAATAAACATTGAAGAACTTGTTAAGATAAGACAATACCATTGTAGATATCTCACAGATACGCAGCAGTCCATCCCTGCCAACAGTTGCCAGCCAGTTTTGATGAGGAGAGAGCTGTAGAAATGCAGGGCTTAGACAATGGCCCAATGCCTCCTCTTCTGGGATCAGCTGGACTGCTTCTTGTGCATTAGAGGACTTTTCTCCACTCTGTATATCACATGACAACCAGTTAGGATCCATGTCAAAAAATCTAACGAAATAAAAATGTCATCAGACTGTACATCTTGCTTCTTTATAAAGTACCTCAGTAATATTAAATCTCTGCAAGACTTTTCTCTGCTGGCAGTAACCAAATATCTTGTTTGTGGCCAGGACAGATGAACAGAGACTGTGAGGGAGCTTATATAGGCAGCTGTGAAGGACATCTTTATGCAGACAGCCACGAACGTCCACACAACCTTTTGAGTCTGGGAGTGGCACATCATTTTGAAAAGTTGAGACATATGGGGACCCCAACGAGTATTTGGAAACTTAAGTTTAAAATGTATGAATTTCATTCCATTAGAATAACAAATTATCAAATAAATGATAACTGCAAACAAATGAGGCTAGACATGTTCTCGGAACAAGCTTTACTTGGTTGTTCTGCCAAGTTTGCCAAGAATTAAATCACTCTCAAGTTCCACAGTCATAGTTCATCACATTTAAGTAATAGTTCATCAAAATTCTGTCATCATTTACTCACCTCATGTTGTTCCAAACCTGTATGACAAAAGGTGGTGTGACGCAGGATGATAGCCTCAGTCAACATTCACTTTGATTATATGGGAAAAGATGCAATGAAAGTAAATGGAAACTGAGGATAACATTCACTTTTTTAACACAAAAATCTCTGTCTTCCACAGAAGAAAGTCAAACAGATTTGGAACAATATGGGGGTGAGTACATGGTAACATAATTTTTTGTTAAACAAATATTTTTGGGAATGAATGTTGACAAAAGAATTTTTTTGTGTCAAAATACTTTTGTTTTTCTTATTTGCAAATAGCAAATATATAGTTTTTTAATTATTATTATTATTTTTTCCTTTTTTGCTTTAAAGTGTGCTTGTGCCCATCTTTCTTTAAAATAAATGCCACTTAGTTTGAATTTTTACAGTTGCAATTACATAAATTAATCCTGTGGCATAAGTGTCTGAACTTTCTTGGGGCCTCTATATACATTATGTTTGCTATGTCTATCATTTGTCCTTGTAATTTTTCACAAAAGCTTTTCATTTACCAGACTCAATTACGGAGTGTTTCTGTATTTTCATAGTACCTGTGAGTTGCTGTACAAACAATGTCAAAAGCAGAAGCACATTTCCTCCAATGGTTTTTCTCTCTGTCTTCCCTTCTGCCTGACTGCAACACAGTACCAGCACTTTAACCTGATTGTTTACTTTGTGGTACTGAGTGGAAAGGCTTACAATAGCACCTGGAGCCTCTGGAAAAAGTTAAAGGATTTCTTAGAAATTACTTCAAACATGAGGCAAACAATAGTGAAATATGTCATCTTAAAGAGGTACCAATCCATCCAATCATTTCAAATCCTTTTGATGGCCTTGCATCCAGTACAAACATTTGTGAGACTGATGCTCCAGTTATTAAGAAGTTTCCACCTTGATCAAACCTATCCAAAAGAAATAGTATGCTCAAGACTGGGTTTACATTCCTCAAATCAATAACAAATATGATATCAAATAATATTGGTACTATGAAAAACTCACAACAAATGCTCTACAGGAACATTGTAGAGATGAACTCTGTGCACTATTCTGGGCTTCTCCTTTGTGGTCATCTCCACAAACAAGATTTCTCCAGTGACTGTCCCTACAACAACATACTGCGCTATGAGGCAGCATGCCACACTGGTCAACTGAAATTAATTCAGACCAAAAAATATGGATTTATACAGCAGCATTCTGATTCACCTGATTAATTGGGGAAGAAATTGCAGAGCACACAAAATAAAACCTCTAATTATAGCACTAACCTTTGTTTGTAGAGGGATGGAGCCCATGCAAAGTCCACCATCCAGGGTCCACAGCTGTATCTCTCCTGCCTCTCTGACTGACTGACGTTAAAAGCAAGACAAATTGCATATGTGTTGTGCCACAGGTGGACACACAAAAATGCTATTTGAGATATCATAAAACAAAATTCCATACAAAAAGATATCAGTAGTGACAATACAATAGTGACAATGCAGATTCAGTGGTCCACTGTTTTTAATAAAATGCCATGTCTTAAGACTACAATTTAGTATTATAATATATACAATATTGTTTATAAGCTATTAACCCAATGTCACTGCAATTTTATTTTACCACACAAATGTTTCTATCAGTGTATAATGGAGCAACAGCTACAAAATCTCCACTGAGGACATCCAAGAATTTAACAACTTTATCCTTCAGTAGTGATTTGAATCTGTAGAGACGTCCCTGGAAAACAAAATCAAAATTCTTAAACATTACAAACTCTTAAATAGAGTACTATTTTAATAATAAATAGTATAATAGTATAACAATTTATATTTGAAAATAGTACATTTTTATAAATATTTTTTTAATAATTCTAAAATAGAGTAGTAATTATTACATTTCTGACAAAATAACTGTTAAAGGGATAGTTCACCCCAAAATGTAAATTCTCTCATCATTTATGCAGAGTTTACACTACACGATTTTAAGCCCGATTTTCGCTAGCTGACAGTTTAGGGGAGATCGCCGACAAAAGCCTGAAAACATGGGCAAATCAGAGCTCGCTCCCGTAAGCAACGATCGCAATGTATGAACTACCAAAGACGTGATTTGAGAGAATCGCTGACGCATTGCCGATATAGATATGTAGAATGATAAATATCTGGACCCATCTGCAACTCCAAATCCTGCAGTGTGAAATATGTTTTGACTAAATACAACAGCAGCATTGACCTACAGCCAATGAGAGCAAGAAACAGGGCACGGGAAGTTTCAGTGGGAGAAGTCCTGATGTACCTGCAACAGAACATCAACTAGCATGGCTGCGGTATCAAGAAACTCTAATTGGACCGAAGAAATGGAGGAAAAATTAGTGTAACATTGGTAGGAGCACCAGAGCCTATTTGATGTTTCCTCTGAACTGTAACACAACCGGATGGAAAAAGAGAAGAGTTGGAGAGAAATTGCCAATTCTCTTGGACAGTCAGATAAGCAAATAGTTAGATTTTACTACTAGATAACTACTTTTTCAAATTGTAACCAAATAAAATATATGATGCCTTGAGGCGATTAAAAACATTACACATCATATTCTGAAATGCATAACATATGATCATGCATTTGTTTTCTTATCTCGTATCACTTCTCACTTGTACACTGTTGTGGGGGGGATTCGTCAATAGTCGGGGATTCGTCAATAGTAAATAGTCTTGTAATGTGTTCACCCCTGTCGCGGATTCGTCGTGTAATTTGAACACTACGACTTCAGTAACAAGACAGACAGTTTTGTAATATGAACGGTACCATGATCCGACATCTTTGAAAGTCGTGTAGTGTGTAGGAGCCATTACTCACCCTCATGCCATCCCAGATGTGTAGCTCCAAAAATCACATAAAGGAAACATAAGAGTAATCCATATGGTGGATAAATCCATCTCTTCAGAAGCAATATAGGTGTGGGTGAGAAATAAATAAATATTTAAGTCTTTTTTACTCTAAATTTCCACTTCAGATGTGAAATAGAAACTAAACAGGCACTAAATATGTGACTTACAGATGTAAAAGTAAAAGGGGAGATTTAGAGTAAAAAAAGGATTTAAATATTTATCTTTTTCTCGCCCACACCTATTATTATTATTTCACTTCTGAAGATATGGATTTAAACACTGGAGTCATATGGATTACTTCTATGTTTTATTTGTGTGATTTTTGGAGCTACAAAGGTCTGATCAACATTCACTTGCATTGTAAAGACCAACAGAGCTGAAATATTATTTTAAAAATATTTTTTGTGTTCTGCTGAAGAAAGACATATACATCTGGGTTGGCATGATGGTGAGTAAAATATGACAGAATTTTCATTTTTTGGTAGAACTGTCACTTTAAATAATGTAGTATACCATATAATTTTATTATAATATAATTGTTCTTTAATACATGTTAATTTGGCATGCATCACTAAAAATTGTTATTGATGTTAAACATTTTAAATTGTTATAGCACTTACTGTGCTAGACGTTAGTAGCAGTGTCTCACAGTCAGGGGAAAAGCATATACTCGAGACTGCCTCGTCCAAAGTCCAAGATTGCATTACCTCCACATTACATCCTTTGACTTGTATGTTTCGTAAAATACCATCCTGTAATAGATTTCCAAATGCCCTTGAAGTAGGGTGAATTTATGTCACACTTGAAAAGAGATATCTTTTGCTCAGGGCAATGATGGAAAAAATGTCTTACAATTCCTGCAGCAAAGAGGCTGTTGTCTTGCAGTACCAAGTTCTGGAAACTGCCCTCCTGCAGGGAAGTGTCACTGTCATCTGTGATGTAAAACTTAAACATAAGTTTATGAGGACGATAAAGAAATGAATCTAAAATACATGCTAACCGTACTAAAATGTCACACGTGATGAGTATAAGCTGAGAGTACCCTTACATGAGGTTTGTGGTTTGAATAAGACCGAGATGTGCAAATTGTCAGTATTCAAGCAAAGTAAGAAGCCTTCCTTGGTACCAACATACAAGTCGGAGAAAGCTGACCAGCAGATGGCACTTGGACACAGTCTTGGTTTTATTTGTTTCAAAGGCTGTTGAGACACACACACAAAATATTATGTTATAACTTTCACAAATATAAAAGGAGACCTCAACCTTTTGATTATGATGACCTTTCCCATATAATGTGTTAATATTATTGCTTCAAATTACTTTTCATTGATTCAGTGATTACACTGAACTATAATTGATTTAAGATCACTCTACTGAAGATAGAACCAGTACCACAAAGTTGTCAGCTCTGTCGCCACTCAGTCCAGCGATTGCTGAAGTGGGCATCTGTGGACCTAAGTATGTCAGCTTCCCACTGAATATATGAGAGGGGTTTACTTCATGCTCAATTACTGAACCATCAGTGGCGGAGAGATCAACAACACTGCCAAATGAGCATAAAGAAAGTATCACTCATACAATATACAATTTCATGTCTGTGAATCAATCTCACTGGCATATGAAACCCCTGTACAATTCATGAATTATTATTTGATAGAGGACATGTTAAATGTATCAATGACATCAGTGCCATCTGCTGGAGACACATCCTCTACCTAGGCTTCATCAAATGATAGTTGTCACATCGCTCAACATTCCATATGGTGAGGAACCTGGAGTTTACAGCACACATTTGACACCAGTTCATAGGGTTAAAAACCAGAGCTGTGATGTCCTCTCCCATCAATGGATGGCTACAAAGTGTAACGCCACTCTCACAGTTCCTGAAAAAGTTGAGAAGTATAATGCTCAAACCAATATAAAAAAACTGAAACTGCAATGCTAAATGAAAAACAATTTGTGGCAAATCTCAGACTAATATAACTAAGACAAAATTAGGAGTGATTATATATTTAACATTATTATAGCATAAATCAAATAGACAAATAATGTGTCCATATACAGTATATCCACTATGAATAGAATGAAACAAAATGTATTTTAAATTTAGCAGATTATTTCTCCTTCAGCAAACTTCAATAGTCCATTTCCGTAAACTAGAGCTACTCAAGTACAAATGGTGCTAAGACATAATTTTTTTTTTCCTGTTCCACTACCACTCCTAAATGCATTGGGATTCTTCACCCGGATTTTGACATAGCTTGGATTAATAGCCTTTTATTTAAATTTGTTTTTATTATTTATATAAAATAATAATAATAAATGAGTTAAGTGACTGGGACCAGGTGAAAAGATTAACATTTTACCACAATGTGATGGTGTGATCAGGTATAGAGGAGGCACAGGCTATATAAGGACCATTATCACACAGTGCCAAAGCTGTGTAACCCAGTTTAGTTGTACCTGCAAAACAAAGGAAAACTACCAATACAAATGTTATACAGTGAATTTTTACAGTGGATATTAATTGCTATACACTGAATTTTACATCTAATAAAAATAAAGCAATAACAACAGCTCTTGTCGCAGGCAAATGACTGACCTTTCAGTTCACAAATTAGCTCAAGTTCTGGATATTTGTAGACAAAGATGGAAGGATTCAGTTTCAGGTCAGAGAAAGCAAAGGACATGCGATGCCCACTGGCTGTATATGTCCCAATGCCAGAACCAGGACTTTGAAAAATCTTCCTCGTCTTAGTTTCCACATTGAGGAAAACAATGAAATTTCCACAGGTGTAACATGCTGTTTTCTTGTCCACAAATGTTAAAGTGCCATTGGTGAATCCTTGCACCCACCTGATGCATAAATATTCAATAAAAAAAAAATGCATTAACTACTTTTGTATGTATTGTCATGTTTGCACTCATAATGCGATATTTGATCAGATTTAATTTTTTTAATGTTTTTTTTTCTCCTTTATTAAATTGATAGTGTACTTCAGTATATTTGCCGTAAATATGCGCAGTGTTCTTCGCCGAATGCTAAGTAGCTAGCTATTAAACGGATGCAGAAATATTTGTTTTTGTTTTCCAGGCAAGTTAAGCTTAGAGCCTACAAACTCTTCATGTAAACGATGTGACAAATTGGCCTTGTTTTGATAAACAAATTATTTCTAAACGCACCGAACTTCCAAGTTTCCCAACACGTCCATTTCAGTCCGTCAGCTTTCACTCTGAGCGTGCGTCTGTTTCCATGGCAACCTGTAGCACACGGAATTCAATTTTGTTTTATTATATTTTGTTGCTACACACATAATGCATAATATAAATTATACTTGTCATTTTTATAAGATCAACCGAACAATGACAAACGCTGACTTTTCAGATTTTGCAGGTGGGTGGGGTTATTTCAGTCATGTTAGCATCACTGGCTAACGACACGACTAGTATATTAATAAATGCTATATCACTGTTATAGTGAATAATGCTTTTTAACCCAGCCGGGACCTCATTAAGTCCACTTTACATCAATTATTTATCTTTATTATTCCTCAACCTTTCACATCTAAATAGTGTAATACACAAACACACACACACACACACACACACACACATATATATAGCTACAATTATTATTATTATTTATAATTGCTTAAAGTGTATAGGGTCTTTAGAGATATAGGGATCTGAGCTTGAGTAAGAACCCTCAAATTCTGGAGGAAAAAGGACCATCGGATGTACATTAGATTTAGAGTTTACCCTGTTTGAACTGAAGATAGCGCTTGCTGGGGTAAAATAAACTTCTCCAGGTAGAGATGACATCTGTTATGAGATGGTAAAACACCTATCAGAAACATCTCTAAATATTATTTTGAGTCTTTTTAATAAGGTGTGGGAATCAGGGAAATTACCAGATGACTGGAAGCATGGGATCATAGTGCCAATAGCGAAGCCAGGGAAGGATCATTCGCAGCCCACTAACTACAGGCCCATAGCATTAACGTCAAATTTATGCAAACTAATGGAGCGTATGGTCATGAACAGATTGATATATGTTATTGAAAAGAAAAACCTTTTCTCAGCATTCCAAAGTGATTTCAGAAAAGGGAAAAGCACAATGGATTCTGTTTTATGTCTGGAAGCTGACATTAGAAAGGCCCAAGTAAAGAAGGAGGTGTTTGAGTATGTTTTGACGTTGAAAAAGCTTACGATATGATATGGAAAGAGGGACTTTTAATAAAATTGGATAGAATGGTAGAATGTATAACTGGATTATGATTTTTTTTGTTTAAAAAACAATACAAGTGAGAGTGGGGTCTGCTTTTTCTCAGGTTTATCAAGTAGAGAATGGAACACCACAAGAAAGTGTTAGCATTATGTTAAACAGAATATCCAATTCTGTTTAACATAATGATCAATGACGTTTTTTCACAAATAGATTCAGGGATAGGGAGGTCTTTATATTCAGATGACTGGGCACCGTGGAAGAGAGGACGCAATGTTGGGCATGTGGAGAGGTGTATTCAAACTGCTGTAAGAATGGTAAAGAACTGGGCTTTTGAATGTTTTTTTGTTTTTCAGTGGCAAAAACTCAGGTGATCTGTTTTACAAAAAGAAAAATTAACCCAACAATAAATATTAATATGTATGGACAACAATTGGAGCAAACATCAGTAGTTAGATTCCTGGGAATGTGGATGGATTCAAAATTGAATTTTAAAGTGCATATTCAGAAAATTATTGACAAATGCAAAAAAGCAATAAATCTAATGAGGTGTTTGGCAGGAATTGAATGGGGAGCATTCCGTCAGTCTCTTAAAAGTATATGTTGTGCAATAATAAGAGCTGCTATTGATTATGGCTGTATGGTGTACAGTTCTGCATCTAAAACGCTACTTTTAAAAGTTGAGGCATTGCCATCACAAGCATTGAGAATATGTTGTGGAGCAATAAGATCATCTCCAGTAACAGCAGTACAAGTAGAGATGGATGAAATGCCTCTAGAAATTAGAAGGTACAAATTAATGATGAGATATTGGACAAATATTAAAGGTCATTCAGATAATCATTCAGTTAAGAAAGTCTTCAATGATTGCTGGGAATACAACAAGTTTGGATGGACAGCCAATAAGGAGGCACAAAACAAAGGAATAAGTGATATCAACATTGCCCCTTCTGATGCTATGTCAGCAGTACCTCCTTGGCTTTTCCCTATGCCTCTAGTGGACATTCAGTTGTATGAAGATAAGCATAACAAGGAAAGAAATGTGTTGGAAAGTTTAACAGTGCAACAATATATTGATCAAATATATTATAATGCAGTGCACATTTATACAGATGGATCAAAGGATCCAGATTCTGGATTTACAGCAGCAGCAGCTTACATACTTCTTTTTAAAGTTAAAAATTCTAAGAGAATCTCTGATCATATTTCTGTATTTACTTCAGAATGAATAGCAATATCCCTAGCACTTCAGTGGCTAGAAGAAATACAACCTACAACGTCAGTGATATGCACAGATTCACTTTCAGCTATCAATAGCTTGTTAAGTGGAATATTGGTAGCAAGACAAGATTTGATATAGGAAGTGATGTAGAGTCTATTTAGAATAAGACAATCTGGATTTATTGTAAACTTGTGGGTACCATCACACGTGGGTGTAAAAGGAAAGGAGGAGGCAGACCATCTGGCTAAACAGGCTTTGAAACATTCACAAATTGACATAAAAGTGTCATTAAATAAAACAGAAGTTAAAGGATTAATAGCGAATGAAATAAGAAAGATATGGCAGAAAGAGTGGGACAGTTGTTTTTACCTTCCAACCGTTTAGCGCTCCACACTCCAATCCAGTAGGTAGCGGGAATGTACCATTTGCCAACCGCCATAAAACAACAGAAGAAGAAGAAGGGAAACCAGTTGGATGTACAGTTTACCAGTCTGCTTCAAGAACTTTACTAAAAAAGTTGGATGTGATTCAAAGTCAGGCGTTGAGACTCTGTTGTGGTGCTTTTAAAACAACCCCAGTAGCGGCATTACAAGTAGAAATGAATGAGATGCCATTGGAGATTAGAAGAAATCAGATAGCATTAACGTACTGGGCAAATTTAAAAGGGCATAAGGAAACACACCTGACTCAGAAGGTGTTACAACCATGTCAAGAAAGGGAAAGACGACAGATTAAGAGCTTTGGTTGGATAATAAGGTATGCAGTCGATGAGATAGGGTTAGGAGATTTGACGGTAAGTCCAACTGTGCCATTATCTAATGTTCCACCTTGGATATTAGGGGAGTTAGAGGTAGATTTGCACCTTTTAGAGTGGAAGAAAGAGAATAGTATTGATAGGAGTCAGGTTAGTAGATATATAGAGGAGAAGTATTCTATGTTTGTTAAGATATATACAGATGCATCAAAAACAGAAGATAATAGAGTAGGAGTTGCATTCATTATACCAGAAGGGAATGTTATGTTAAATAAGAGAGTAAATGATAAAATGTCAGTGTATACAGGAGAAATGCTGGCCATTCTCTTAGCCCTTGAGTGGGTTGAAAGTAGTAGGTCAAGGGAAGTGTTAATAGGGTCAGATTCAAGTAGTGCGTTAACCAGTATTAAGAACATGGAATCAGAAGCAAGACAGGATATTTTGCTGGAAATAGTCCAAGCTGTTTATAGAATTAATAGAGTAGGAGTAATAGTAAAATTCATCTGGATTCCAGCCCATATAGGAGTAGAAGGAAATGAAATGGCAGATAAATATGCCAATAATGCAACAAAAAAACAGAGATAGATATGGTAATAAGTTATAGTAAGGCGGAAGTTAAAAGTATAATCAAAGAAGAAATGAGAAAGAAGTGGCAAGTGGAGTGGGATATAGAAACAAAAGCAAGAAGGTACTACAGTATCCAGAAGAGGGTAGGAGGTATGAGAGAAAATAGTAGGAATAAAAGGGAAGAGGACATTATTTCAAGAATGAGATTTGGGCATACTGGTTTGAATAGTACGCTTAAATTAATAGGGAAGCATGAAACTGGGATGTGTGAGGTCTGTAATATTAATGAAACAGTAGAACATGTAATTATTAATTGTTATAAGTATAAGGAGGAAAGGATGAGTCTGAAAGACTGGTTTAGAAAAGAAAAAATTAGATTTGAAATGAAGGAACTATTACAAATGAATTCAGGGCATGTAGGGTACAGAGCGATATTTGTGTTTTTGAGTAATACTGGGGCTTAGTAGAAGGATATGAGTTTAGTTTCCTTAAAAAATTGTATTTATTAATAATGAAAATGTATGAATATTAGTAATGGTATTAGATATTTATGAAGTTATTTATTGGTTTTATTATGGATGTATGTAGTTATTTATATATTTATTTTAAGGGTAGTGAGGAAAGGCTATTGTGATCCACACTCCATATCAGAAGGTGGCGGTAATGCACACCTAAAAGTTGTTTGCAAACCGCCATTAAAAGAAAGAAGAAGAAGAAGAAGAAGAAGGGAAACCAGTTTCCGATTCACAAAGCGTTTCATTGGGAACCTCCAGTCTGCGATGTTGGGTACGGCGTCGTGAGTAATCAAGGAATGTCCTGCGAAAGTTATTCGTTATCTAAACGAATGATTGGTAAATGCATCTTATGGATTGTATTAGACTCTCGTATATCTTGACAGAAGGTCGTTTTGACACGGGGTTTGCTTACATTTGAAATAATTAGCTTATTTAGCCAGCCGTGGCTAGTCCTGCATGGAGAGCCTGCGGCGTTGGCCAGCTTGAATTCAGTAATGTTTAACTGGGCTAGTGGCTTCTACAACGACTAGAACAGCATAAGTGCGCGGTAATGAATGTTTTAGGGGTGCTAGTTTGTGAACAGAACAGACTCGTTAATATCGGTTTGTGCCTTTTATAGTAGTAGGGGCGAGCAAGCACTTAATTTGAGGAAGTATGGTGTATAACGCATGTTAAAAACAGCGAGTTGCCTGTCTAGAGAGCATTTTTGTGTCTCACAAAAGCCTAAGTGTTTCACAAGCCTATGGTGCATATAAACGCCGTCTAGGTTTTTTCACAAGCCTATGTTGTGAAACACGACCAGGCATTGTACTTGGAGCCTAATGAATAATATTCCTTCCCCAGAAGGGGGTGGGTGTCATGCAGTTTTTACTACGCGCGCACAATGTGGCCATCATCAGTCTGGGATGGTGTAATGTAGTTTGTATATTTGCATTGGACTGTGCTTCCGTGTGTTGGTGGCAGTGGGTGGGTCTCATGGACTTTGACAACCTGTTATCTTGGTTTAATCTGTGTGGGCTGTGGTGAGTAGGGCTTATGCAGAACAGGGCCCTACCCTTTGTTGTAACTGATCTTTTTCCCCACACACTTTGTGTGTTTATTCTAAGGATCAGCTCCGTTTTTCTCTTTGTAAACTTGTCTCTTAGCAGGTGAGTGCTGGGTGAAAAATAATGGCGCATGTTGGGGCAGTATTTGCAGCAATGGCTGGTGTGATGGCCATTCTACTTCATTCTTCCATACACAAGATCGAGGAAGGACATTTAGCAGTTTATTATAGGTGAGTTTGAGGAAGTTGCATTCAGGTACTTTGCATTGCGTGTGTGAAATTCCTCCGGTTTTATGGTTTTTACATTGATTCATTAGCCTATAATCTTATTGCATTTGCAAAAGCTGGGTTGAATCTGAAGTGTGTAACTTTCGATTTAAAAACTTTCTCCTATCCCATCTTATCATGCAGAGATGATTATAAGTAAACTATTCATAGCTAGATTTCCTCAACTGTATTCTCTGTGTCTTTTTGACATTATAAAAATTGTTCTGTATGTTTTGAGTGGCCCACGCAGCAACATTGGTTCAACCAATGGCATGAGTTTTGGGCTGGACTGTCTGTTTGATCAATAGCAGGCGGGCAGAGTGGCCAGACATTAAACACTTCAGTTTTAAAGGCTCTAAAATATATTTGTATTAAAATAATGAATACATAAATCATATATGTCTTCTAGAAAACGCTTTATCTATGTAATCCCCCTATTATATTGGAAACATTTGATTAAGAAATAATGTACCCACAAATAACATGGTGCAACTTTTCCAAGTTCTTGAGATTAAATGTTTAGTTCACCCAACAATGAAAATTCTCTCATAATTTACTCACTGTTATGTCATCCCAAAGATGTATGACTTTCTTTCTCCAGCAGAACACAAACAAATATTTTTTGAATATCTCAGCTCTGTTTGTCCATTCATTGCAAGTGAATGGTTACCAACATTTTAAGCTCCAAAAAGAACATAAATGAAGCATACAAGTAATCCTTACTCCAGTGGTTTAATCCATATCTTCAGAAGCGATATTACAGGCATGAGTGAGAAACAGATAAATAATTAAGTCCTTTTTTCCTCTAAATCTCCACTTTGACCAGCACTCCTATGGGCATTCATGTGAGGACCGAGTTCTCCTGTTTTTTGGCATTTAACTTTCTTCATGCATATTGCCACCTACTGGGCAGGGAGGAGAAAGGAAAAAAGGGAGGATTTAAGGAAAATAATAAAAAAAAATATTTGCACAACCGCCCAAATGGTGGCGCTATGTACAAAGAATGCAAATCGGCAAAAAATTAAATAAAACTCTTGTTAAAGCGCATAGGAGGGCTGGTCAAAGTGGTGTTTGATAGTAAAAAAAAAAAAACGATCTGTTTCTTATCCACACTTACATCGCTTCTGAAGACAATAGCACATTTCACACATACAGCCTTTTCCAGAAAATGTACTGCATTTTTTTCAGGTTAGAGGTCATGTGTGCACAACCTTTTTGAAAATACTGGTACATTTTGCTCTGGCAATTTCCCTTAATGAGAAATTGTATCATTACATATACATTTCCATACGGATGTAATGAACAGCACATGTGGTACATTTACCAGTAATCCAACAATTTTCCTGCCATTTACCTGGTTGCATGTGTGAATGGGGCTATTGATTAAACCACTGGATTAGTATGGATTACGTTTATGCTGCCTTTGTTTTTTGTTTGTTATTTTTAGCTTCAAAGGTCTGGGCACTGTTCACATGAAATGGACCAACAGAGTTGAGAGATTCTTCTAAAAATCTTTGTTTTTTGTGCTGCAGAAGAAAGAAAGTCATACACATCTGGGATAGCAAGAGGGTGAGTTAATTATGAGAGAATTTTTGGGTGAACTACTCCTTTCAACATATTCCTTTCACTGTGTTTAGTTCATTTTTTAGTTTGAATTTAATTGACATTTATTTTCAGAGGAGGGGCTTTGCTGACCAATCCCAATGGCCCAGGTTACCATATAATGCTGCCTTTCATCACTTCATACAGATCAGTGCAGGTACAAATGTCCTTTTATTAAATCACAAGAGCCCTAATAACAAATGACTAATCGCTTTATTACAGCTATTAATGATCATGGTTGGGATGTTTAAAGTTGTTCATTTTTTTTTAAATGTGGCTGTTCTCTTCTGCTGATTTAAACAAAAAATGCTTTTATCATTCTTCAAATTTACAGACAACTCTGCAAACGGATGAAATTAAAAATGTGCCTTGTGGAACCAGGTAAACATTCCTTTAGTTGGTATTGCATTATGTATGTTCTGTAAAACTACATCAAATCTTATTTAAACATCAAGAGCTGACATTTAATTGATTGGCGCAAGCACATTTGCTTTTGGTCAAGATAGGTTGTAGAAACACATTATGCTTTATTCTGTCTTCCACAGTGGGGGTGTCATGATCTATTTTGACAGAATTGAAGTGGTCAACATGCTGGTTCCATCAGCAGGTAAGGGCCTTGATTTTGTTTTGTTGGAAATTATTCATTCCATGTCTTCTGCGGTGCTCATGTCTGCACTTCCTTCTCAGTGGTGGACATAGTAAAGAACTTCACTGCAGACTATGACAAGACGCTAATCTTCAACAAAATTCACCATGAGTTGAACCAGTTCTGCAGTGTGCACACACTACAGGAAGTCTACATAGAGCTGTTCGGTAAGTCACTGATATTTCAAACAGGTTATTCTGCCAAGTATACTTTGAGCCATGAGTTGTTTACATGTGCACTGCAGTTTCTATGGTGTAATCTGTTTTTCCTTTGGTGCATTTTCACTGCACGGAAAATTTGAAAGAGTCTTCGCATTAGTGTTGTTTTTGTTTACAGACATAATTGATGAGAACTTAAAGACTGCTTTGCAGAAAGACTTGAATGCCATGGCCCCTGGTCTCACTATACAGGTAAGGTTTGTTATCCATCTCTTGGTAGTTTCAGTTTTGGCATAAATAGGAATGACATGTTTCTGTGGAATTTTGCAGGCTGTGCGAGTCACCAAACCTAAAATTCCTGAGTCGATCAGAAGAAACTACGAGCTGATGTGAGTTGACATATTCTGCTTGGATGAGATTCAGTGCGACTCTGAGATGTGTGCGCTTGACTCATTGAAGTGCTCACCTTCTCATAGTTTGTATAAGTTTCGCTGACCAATGTGCTCTGCAGTGAGCACCTGTAAGTAATACCCTCATGTTGTTCCAAATCACACTTAATTTTACGGAACACAAAAGAAGGGTTTGGAACAATAAGAGGGTGAGTAAATTATGACAGAATTTCATCTCTTTTTTTTGCTACACTGTTTTCAAAATGAAGCACTTATGCTGTATTTACTTACATCCCGAAAAATTGTGATATACTTGCCTTTGATGTGTCTTCTTAAAAAAATTTAAAAAAAGAATGCTCTTTTCATCCTCTGCAGGGAAGCAGAGAAAACCAGATTACTCATCACCGCTCAGACGCAGAAAGTGGTGGAGAAAGAGGCTGAAACTGAGAGAAAGAAAGCTATAATAGGTGGAAGTCTAAACTTCCAGTCACTCTTAATGCTAAATAGGTAAACTGTCATGGATATAAGATTGGAGTGTCTGTGCTTATTAATATTTTGCTGTTATTTCAGAGGCTCAGAAAATGGCTCAGGTGGCAGAGATCCACTTCCAACAAAAAGTAATGGAGAAAGAAACAGAGAAAAAGATTTCAGAAATAGAAGGTCAGATTTGCTTACAAAACATTTGCCATAGCATGTGCCACACACAATGTTTTCTCATCATAGACATTTATCTGATATTTGCAGATGCTGCTTTCCTGGCAAGGGAGAGAGCAAGAGCAGATGCCGAATATTACACTGCTGCAAAGTTTGCTGAAGCCAACGGGGTAAAAAGCAATATGTCATTATGATTTTTTTATTTGTGGTGTTCAGTGTTTTTAGCACTTTGCTCATTCCAGTTCCTGTCATGTATCCCTATTTCAGTTTTTAGAAAATAATTTTACTTTCTTTTATTTAAAACTTTATTTAAAAATGTAAAACTTAATTTTTTTTTGTGTAGTTACCACACCAACACTGAAACTGTGAAAAATGTCTTCAAAGTAACTTGCTTTAATGTGGATTTTGTAGTTACTGCAATTTTCACACTGCGATTTCCTCTGAATCTGAGCATAGTTGAGCCAAACCCACCTTGCACAGGACCGATTATAGTCTAAAAGCCGATTTATACTCTATACATCCAACGCAGTGGTTTGCATTTGTAATCTGCATTGGTGTGTCCGCGTCATTCTGCAAGTGCACAGCCAAATAAGGGTGGAAAAATGCATCTGCATCACGGTGCATCGATCTATCCAATATATTTTGATGCATCGAATACGAAGTTTAAGAATCGATTGTCATATATTATTACTTAATGTGTCTGTGTAATATTACACAAACCTTCTAGCAGCAGACGCGGAGCACGTGAGATTAAAGGGAAAGAAAGCACACTTTGAAATTTGTATGCACCCGAGTTTACCCTGTGAACCTGCATGGGATAAAATGGATAGATGCTATATAGGTAGATAGAAAGCCAAACTCTGCAGTATAGATCCATCTGTGTCATTAATCAAAACTTTTTGCTTCCATTTGACCAATGTAAGTTGTTGTTGTTACCTTCTACCCCGATTATGATATATTATGTTAATATTACGTTTGTATCTCCATAAAATGTGTAATTTCTCCACAAAACAGTTTAACCGTGAATAGAACCTGTCTTAAATAAATGGTGGGCAGACATTGGCTGTGAACGAAAACACTCACTGAAGTGAACTAGCCAGTTGATTAGTCACCTGTGATTGGTCAATGATATGCGGCAGCCACGAAAAGATCAAAGATTTTTATGCTTTGCAGTGTGTGCCGCAAACCGTCCTGCATGACAATGCTATTGAATTCTCGTAAATGGACTTGACATCAGAGGGGTCTCTGTTTGGCTGCCTGGCACACCTTTCCCTATCCCATATTATTTATTACATGTCTGCCATGCAGAGAGAAAATAAATCAGACATATACTATATGCTTGCTCTTGAGTTGCTAAAATAATAATATATTAAGAATATTTTGGCATACTTTTGATGCTCTGTGTGGAGACAAAAAATCTTAATTCAAATAAATGTAAAACTACTCACTTCACCAACACATTGGTGTCATTTTAAAGCTTAAAATTTTGACTTTACAATGCATATAGGCAATATAAATAGGTTATTTTTAAATCACTGACGAATTAAAGTGTTCAGATTTCTTAACATATAAAATATTATTTACTGTAAACCATACTTCCAAACATACTGCCAAAACATCGTAAAAAAGGTCTTCAAATCATCTTGGAGAAATGCCACGCTACCTCATATTTTTTTTGTCATCCTGGGGGAGGGTCTCTGGTTACAAAGCAGACAATCACATTTGTTGTGTCTGCATCAAAGTAACGTGTTATAACATTTTTGAAGTGGTGCACAGCAGGCTACTGCATAGTCTATGCGTGGCCTACGGTGTAGGTTCGACGCGGAAGTATAAATCGGCCTTAAAGAGACCTGATTTTGGTCAACTCAAATTTGACAATGTGTAGTTACTGCATTTTGCCTGTGCATGGCAGTATAATTTTGAATTGATTGTAGGAGGCTGTAGATGATGTGATTTGTGGATCTAAAGTTCACTATAGAAACATGGAGGCACACTCGCATGGTCTCTTGATATGGCCGATTTGCACAGAATGTGTTCACGACACTTCATTTACCAGATCACTTTTTCCATCCTCCACAGCTAAAGCTCACACCGGAGTATCTGGAGCTGATGAAATATCAGGCTATTGCAGCAAACAGCAAGATCTACTTTGGTCAGGACATCCCCAACATGTTTGTAGAAAACAGTGCCTCACAACCATCCATGGGCCAGGGTGCAGCAGACTCAATGGAGCAGTTGGAGTCCTTGACTATAAAAGAGAGTCTTAAGAAAGCTTCAAAGTCCAAACCTTCAGAAGAGCACTGAGGGGCTCAATGGCTGCCCTTACACCCCCCCCCCCACCCTCTTTCTCCTCCTCTCTTCATGAGGCATATATACTTTTCACTCATGTACTACAGTAGTTTTGGGTGCTTGGCTAACTGTGCTGTGAGACAGTCAACTGAGAAATGGAGGCAGTGATTTACCAGGAGTCATTTGTGGACTGAAAAAAATTATTACAGTGAAGAAAGTTTTCTCAATCTGTGCTACTAAATATTTCCAGATTGAATTATTGCGATCCAAATCTTTATCCCCTTCAATTTCCCTGATTCACATAAGCATACTTCCTTTTCTTCTTTTATTATTTGCTCTTAAGTTTTGTTAACCTTTTCCAAATCCATGCTAAATATTTGTTTGATGCAGGCTGTTGCATTCGTGTAATTTATATGAACATTTAGAGGTTTACCTTAATGTGTTGTCTTTTGAAATAACTGGAATTATAAGGCATCACACCAATTGAGGTGTTGGCTAATGCAGCTACAGTCTGATAATTGTTTTGTAGCCTAAGTTTGTCATCTCTTTTCATTTTATATGTTGTTAAAAGAGTTGCAGATATAAGTCCTCATTTGCAAGGTCACTAAATTCATTAGGTAAAACCTTGAATTAGTTCAAACCCAGCTGCAGAGATAAGTGGCTTTTACATAAGTAAAAATTATCTTGTTTTAAAAATCACATGCACTCTTTGCAATTTCCCTTTATTGTTGCTTGATTTGTGATCAATAGTCTTTCTAAATGAATCTTCCTTTCTAACCCTAACCCACTCCTAGATTTTCCTGAGTGAATTTAGTTTCATTTAATGTCAGAAGTAGTGGGTTTGGTATAGTATTTTGTAGCATTTTAGTTTGTGGGTGGCCTGTGGACATTGATTTACATTGTTGATTCATTGTTGAGTATGGGTAGGTAGGCTGTCAAAGTAAAATGGTAAAGTTTGGTTTTCTTAAAGTTTTAGAACAAGAACTCAAGCATTTGAAAAGATGTGAGATGGATGTTAGATCTGATGGAAAATATTTGGTTTGCTCCTGAATGCCTGTATGACTTTAGTTTAGCTTGATTGTTTTGTCATTACTGGAAGGACTTTTATTTAAATGGAATTTAATTAAAATAAGGGCTGCTGTTTTATTAGGCACTACAAAAGAAATGCACCATTATGATGGGTGAAAGGAAAATGATCACACATTAAAAAGTATTCTGACAACATATTGCGGCTTTTTTGGTAGCTAGGTGATCTTTTTTTTTAGTTGTCCTGTAGCCTTAAGAGTTTTATTATGTGACCACTAGGGGAGGCAAGTGATCTTCAGGAATCAAAAGACTGGACAACAAAGAGCTAAATGAGCACTATGTACAAAGACATGGTTTGCATTGTTAAGCTTGCCACAAAAGGTGTCAACATCTGTATAAATTGATTTTATATGCCAGTAATGCAATGCATTAAATTAAACCATCCTAACAAGGTTTTAAGTGGAGTGTGTCTATTAGTGCTGTCTCTCAGGAAAGAGTTCTCTAACTTGAATGACCTGCTTTTTTGGTACCCTACAATAAACCAACAACCTAATAGTAAACTTAGTCAGTTGTACAATTGTGTGCTCTGTTTGGGAATGTGTACCAAAAGAGGGACAAACAGACAACCGTTCATTTAAAACTGAATTTTCAAACCATGACCACATTATGCTCCGTTCTGTGTCACTCCTTTTTTTTTCTTCCTCCACTGTTTTCTTTCAGGGTATAAGTTAAACAGTTTCAGACGCTTAGAAGAAAATCTCAAAACTGAACACAATCTTTCTGTTTGTATGATCCCTGTGATACTTATGGTTGATTAAATGAGAGAATGGAACTTGACTGCCCTGTAATAAACCCACTCTGTTAATGTCACGTTTTTTACGTCAGCATAATTTAATCTCCTTATTTTAAAACATTTATATGCAAAATTTATAAAGTTTTTAACAATGTTCAATTCTGTAAAATAAAACTTATTTTGATACCATGAAAATCATTTGTTTCTCTTGAAAGTGTGTGTGTGTGTGTGTGTGTGTGTGTGTGTGTGTGTGTGTGCGCGCGCGTCGCATGCGCAAGCTAATACAAGATGAGCTTATTTCCCTATTTGGTCCTGCTTGCGTTTTCTTTCGCAATGATGTGATCATAATCACTTAGCTCACTTAGATCAAATCTTGCACAACAAGGAAGATGACTGAACATCATGTACTGGAAGTGTGTTGTCAGTTACAGATTTTGTAATTATTTTAATAAGTCTATTTCAGTAAGTAAAATATGCTGTTGGCTTTTCTGAGACATACAGAGGAAGACTTCATACAAATGTGAACACTACAGTCTTCAAAG
Organism: Xyrauchen texanus; assembly: GCF_025860055.1. Lineage (NCBI taxonomy): Eukaryota > Metazoa > Chordata > Actinopteri > Cypriniformes > Catostomidae > Xyrauchen > Xyrauchen texanus. Next base: position 19,627,877 of record NC_068299.1, on the reverse strand, counting down.
ACAAAGGTCAACTGGCTCTAACAAGGACAGAAAGAGATGTAGACGTACAGATGTACAACAAACAAGAGGATAAGTACATCAGAGTCTCTAGTTTGAGAAATAGACACCTCACATGTCCTCAGCTGACAGCTTCATTGAATTCTACCTGCTCAACACCAGTTTCATGTACAACAGTAAAGAGAAGACTTTGCCGGCCTTATGGGAAGAATTGCAAAGAAATATCCACTTTTGAAACAGAAAATCAAAAAGAGAAGGCACATCTATGACAAGTGCCACATCTGAGTTACTGTAAACTTTGTCAGCCCAAACCAGTCAGGTCATTCTCTGTTGACCTCTTTCATCAGCAAGGCATTTCCATCCACAGAACAGCCCCTCACTGGATATTTTTTGTTTTTGGCACCATTCTGAGTAAATTCTAGAGACTGTTGTGTGTGAACATCCCAGGAGATCAGCAGTTACAGAAATACTAAAACCAGCCTGTTTGGCACCAACTATCATCCATGTGATTATATAATCAGCCAATCATGTGGCAACACTGCAGTGAATAAAATCAAGCATATACGGGTCAGGAGCTTCAGTTAATGTTCACAACAATCATCAGAATGTGGAAAATTTAAGTAACCGGGCGATTTGGTTGCTTAGGAGACCTGGCTGGAGTCACTCAGCACACCATGGGATTCGAACTAGCGAACTCCAGGGGTGTTAGCCAGCATTTTTACAACTGAGCTACCAATGCCCCAAGCAGGTGGTTTTAATGTTGCGGCTAATTAGTGTATATCACCCATGTGAAGTTATCTAAGTTATCTACACACAGGCCGCCATTTTTTTCTGCTCTGGAGCAGATACAGTGAGAAGAATAGTGTCTCAGCATTGTAAGCGTCATAAGTGTTCTGTTGTTGGCTGTATAAGTGAACATAAGAGTCTTCGTGTACTCCCGGCATCAGAGCCACTGAAGACGCAGTGGACAAGTTTTGTTTTTGAAGGAAATGTGCCTCAAAACATACAAAAATGTGTACGTTTGTGCAAATAATTGAATTTTTAATAAGTTTTCAAATAAAGCGGACTGCTTTGTGAATGAGACAATATTTGAAAAAAAAAAAAAAATTCAAGCATGGATCAGTACCAACTGTTCATGTTCCAGCTATATCCTGAAGATGTAAGTATCACACTTTATATTATGTGAATGATTGCAAATAACCTTTCCGAATGTGCTTGTTAGCTGATTCCATTGCTAATGCAGCTAAAGTTACCATTGTCTCTGATTGTATTCACAGAGACCAGAGCTATGCCGTTATTTTTAACCCGAAAACGCTAACTTTCTGTTAATAAATGATCCTTGGGGTATTTTGAGCTGGAACTTCACAGACACATTCTGGAGGCACATGTCATGACACTTATATTACATCTTGTAAAAAGTGGCATAATAGGTCTCCTTTAATAGCTGGTTGTGCCAACTTCAGCAGCAACCAAATGCTTCCTATAACTGGAGATCATTCTTTCACAATACTGTGGTGTAATTTTTGCCCACTCTTCTTTGAAGAACTGCTTTAGTTCAGCCACATTGGAGTTTTTTTTTTAAGGTGCTGCCACAGCTTCTCGGGTTCAAGTCAGGACTTTGACTAGGCTACTCCAAAACTTTAATTTAGCTTCTACTGAGTCATACAGAGATGGGCTTACTCCTATGCTTTGGATCATTGTCTTGCTGCATATTCCAGTTGCGCTTGAGCTTCAACTCTCAGACAGATGACCAGAAATTCTCCTTTAGGATTTTCTGGAAGTCAGCAGAATTTATGTTTCCCTCAATTATTGCAAGTCGCACTGGCCCTGAAGCAGCAAAGAATCACCACACCATCACACTACAACCATCATGCTTGACAATAAGTATGATGATCTTTTTGTGGAATTCTCTATTTGATTTACGTCAAATGTAACAGGACTCTTGTCTATACTATACCCACAGAATATCCTCCCAAAATGTTTGAGGATCATCAATGTGTATTTTGATACAATTCAGATGATCCTTTATGTTCTTCTGGGTTAGCAGTGGTTTTCGCCTCACCACTCTTCCATGGATGGCACGTTTGGCCAGTATCTTTCTGATAGTAGAGTTATGAACAGTGACCATTATTGATACAAGAGTGGCCTGCAGTTTCTTGGATGTTGTCCTTGGCTTTTTTGTGACTTCATGGATGAGTCGTTGCTGTGTTCTAGGAGGAATTTTGGATGGTCGGCTACATCTGGGAAGGTTCACAACTGTGCCAGGTTTTCTCCATTTATAGAAATCTTCCATGACTAAGGGCCCCATCCCAGAGCCTTTGAAATATCTTTGTAACCCTTCCCAGACTGATGTATTTCAATCACCTTTTTCCTCCTCCTCCTCATCATCATCATCATCATCAACATTTCTAGAATTTCTTTAGACCTTGGCAAAGTATGCTACTGGGTGAGAACTTTTAACCAACTTCATGCTGGTGAAAAAGTTATATGTAGGTGTTGATTTGATTGAACAGGGCTGGCAGTAATAGTTAAAACAATTTAATATGAAATATACACAAAAACAGAAGAAATCAGGATGGGGGAAATACACATAGCTAAGACGTGTGTGAAGAAAAACAACCACTAGACACTCACCACATTACTTGCTGTTTGGAATCAACCCGCATCTTTCCATTAGATGCATCTTCCGCTGCTAGGTCAAGAGCAAACTGTGAATCCTTTAAGAAACTGAGTTTTGCGACACCTGGTTTTGTTCATTGGTTGATAATTCCTTGGGTAAATATAACATTTTACACAAAATGCTTATAAATTGCTTTAAATATGTGTTGGATAAGGATGCATATGGATTGTATGTGAGGAGTTTGACCACGTTTTGGTGCACATGTACATTTTAGAATTAATCATATCTAATTTAATGATTTATAGCCCAGAGTGTTTTCCAGTTAAGTGAATAAATATAATGTATTATATGTGAAAACATGTGTAATGAGAATTCTATTGTTTTAAACTGTTATACATCTCCTTAAAATCTGGTTTAAAATAAGTAAAATACTGTGAGTGTTTAAGCATGCTAAATGCATAAAATGCTTTGAGTTATTTAAGCAAGTATTTAAATGTATAAAATGCTGTGAATGATAGCATATATTAAGGTGATGTATGCAGAAGCATATGGGTAGACTAATGCCCTGTTTGTATTTTCTTTTGACATTAGCCTCTAGTATTTCGTTGTACTGTACGGTTATCTGTGTTTTTGTTCATGTTTTTATTGATGTTCATGCTCTTTTTACTGCCAGATCCGACGTGGTCTCTAGCCGCCTCGCTTGGACCTCCCTGGTTTCCAGATCCTCCGCCTGCTCCTTCCTGGTCTCCAGGTACTCAGCCAGCTCCGCCTTGGTTGCCTGGTCCGCCCTGGTCTCCGGAACCTCCACCAGCTAACCCTGGTCGCTGCCTGGACCGCCCTGGTGGTCCCCCGTGGTCTGCAGCACCCTCTGGTCCCCTGTGGTCTCTAGCCCTATCTGGTCCCCTGGTAAAATTACCTCACAGCCCATGTCTGCCCCTGCCCCAAGGTCCAGGTCCACAAGCTCCATTTTGAATTCTGTTCTGTTTTTTTTATTTATTATTGTTGGGTTATCGTGAGCCACCCTTTGAGGGGGGCATATGTAATGATAATGTGTTTTTTTTTTTCCATGTTTTGATTGATGTCCATGCTTTATCATGTCTTTTATTTTGAAGTTTAGTTCAGTGCTTCCTTGTTCCTGTCATGTAATTTGTCATGTGATTTCCTGTTCTTGTCATGTGACCCTCATGTTTCATGTGTTATATTGTTTATTAGTTTGTCCTGTCATTGTTTGTCTTGTTATAAGTTCAGTCTTGTCATTGGTTATCTTGTCATTGTGTTACCTCATGTCTATATATTTAAACCCTCATGTTTGCCATTGTCCTTGGTCAGGAATTGTTTGTTGTAGTGTTGTAGTCAAGTCTTAGTCAAGTCAAGTTAAGCCATGGTTCACGCTTGTTTTGGATACACGTTCTGGAGTATATTCACTTGTGTTCGTCACATCATTGTCTTTGTCTGCTCCTGTGCCTGTCTTCAGCCTGCTCAATGTTACACTTTTTATTCTTTTTTTAAATACAATATGGCCACAGCGACAGCTGGTTTAAATTTTTGAGTTACTGTAAACTTTGTCAGCCCAAACCAGTCAGGTCATTCTCTGTTGACCTCTCTCATCAGCAAGGCATTTCCATCCACAGAACAGCCCCTCACTGGATATTTTTTGTTTTTGGCACCATTCTGAGTAAATTCTAGAGACTGTTGTGTGTGAACATCCCAGGAGATCAGCAGTTACAGAAATACTAAAACCAGCTTGTTTGGCACCAACTATCATCCATGTGATTATATAATCAGCCAATCATGTGGCAACACTGCAGTGAATAAAATCAAGCATATACGGGTCAGGAGCTTCAGTTAATGTTCACAACAATCATCAGAATGTGGAAAAATTTTTATCTCAGTGATTTGGACTGTGGCATGATTGTTGGTGCCAGATGAGCTGGAGACATAGCGTATGTGGAGGCTTCACGCCATCCACCGCAGCATCTGTGCTCAACTCACCACATGCCCCACCAAGAATGAACCACATTGTAGCGATCATGAGGAGGTTACCCCATGTGACTCTACCCTCCCTAGTAACCGGGCGATTTGGTTGCTTAGGAGACCTGGCTGGAGTCACTCAGCACACCATGGGATTCGAACTAGCGAACTCCAGGGGTGTTAGCCAGCATTTTTACAACTGAGCTACCAATGCCCCAAGCAGGTGGTTTTAATGTTGCGGCTAATTAGTGTATATCACCCATGTGAAGTTATCTAAGTTATCTACACACAGTCCGCCATTTTCTTCTGCTCTGGAGCAGATACAGTGAGAAGAATAGTGTCTCAGCATTGTAAGCGTCATAAGTGTTCTGTTGTTGGCTGTATAAGTGAACATAAGAGTCTTCGTGTACTCCCGGCATCAGAGCCACTGAAGACGCAGTGGACAAGTTTTGTTTTTGAAGGAAATGTGCCTCAAAACATACAAAAATGTGTATGTTTGTGCAAATAATTGAATTTTTAATAAGTTTTCAAATAAAGCGGACTGCTTTGTGAATGAGACAATATTTGAAAAAAAAAAAAAAAATTCAAGCATGGATCAGTACCAACTGTTCATGTTCCAGCTATATCCTGAAGATGTAAGTATCACACTTTATATTATGTGAATGATTGCAAATAACCTTTCCGAATGTGCTTGTTAGCTGATTCCATTGCTAATGCAGCTAAAGTTACCATTGTCTCTGATTGTATTCACAGAGACCAGAGCTATGCCGTTATTTTTAACCCGAAAACGCTAACTTTCTGTTAATAAATGATCCTTGGGGTATTTTGAGCTGGAACTTCACAGACACATTCTGGAGGCACATGTCATGACACTTATATTACATCTTGTAAAAAGTGGCATAATTGGTCTCCTTTAATAGCTGGTTGTGCCAACTTCAGCAGCAACCAAATGCTTCCTATAACTGGAGATCATTCTTTCACAGTACTGTGGTGTAATTTTTGCCCATTCTTCTTTGAAGAACTGCTTTAGTTCAGCCACATTGGAGTTTTTTTTTTAAGGTGCTGCCACAGCTTCTCGGGTTCAAGTCAGGACTTTGACTAGGCTACTCCAAAACTTTAATTTAGCTTCTATTGAGTCATACAGAGATGGGCTTACTCCTATGCTTTGGATCATTGTCTTGCTGCATAATCCAGTTGCGCTTGAGCTTCAACTCTCAGACAGATGACCAGAAATTCTCCTTTAGGATTTTCTGGAAGTCAGCAGAATTTATGTTTCCCTCAATTATTGCAAGTCGCACTGGCCCTGAAGCAGCAAAGCATCACCACACCATCACACTACAACCATCATGCTTGACCATAGGTATGATGATCTTTTTGTGGAATTCTCTATTTGATTTACGCCAAATGTAACAGGACTCTTGTCTATACTATACCCACAGAATATCCTCCCAAAACGTTTGAGGATCATCAATGTGTATTTTGGTACAATTCAGATGATCCTTTATGTTCTTCTGGGTTAGCAGTGGTTTTCGCCTCACCACTCTTCCATGGATGGCACGCTTGGCCAGTATCTTTCTGATAGTAGAGTTATGAACAGTGACCATTATTGATACAAGAGTGGCCTGCAGTTTCTTGGATGTTGTCCTTGGCTTTTTTGTGACTTCATGGATGAGTCGTTGCTGTGTTCTAGGAGGAATTTTGGATGGTCGGCTACATCTGGGAAGGTTCACAACTGTGCCAGGTTTTCTCCATTTATAGAAATCTTCCATGACTAAGGGCCCCATCCCAGAGCCTTTGAAATATCTTTGTAACCCTTCCCAGACTGATGTATTTCAATCACCTTTTTCCTCCTCCTCCTCATCATCATCATCAACATTTCTAGAATTTCTTTAGACCTTGGCAAAGTATGCTACTGGGTGAGACCTTTTAACCAACTTCATGCTGGTGAAAAAGTTATATGTAGGTGTTGATTTGATTGAACAGGGCTGGCAGTAATAGTTAAAACAATTTAATATGAAATATACACAAAAACAGAAGAAATCAGGATGGGGGAAATACACATAGCTAAGACGTGTGTGAAGAAAAACAACCACTAGACACTCACCACATTACTTGCTGTTTGGAGTCAACCCGCATCTTTCCATTAGATGCATCTTCCGCTGCTAGGTCAAGAGCAAACTGTGAATCCTTTAAGAAACTGAGTTTTATGACACCTGGTTTTGTTCATTGGTTGATAATTCCTTGGGTAAATATAACATTTTACACAAAATGCTTATAAATTGCTTTAAATATGTGTTGGATAAGGATGCATATGGATTGTATGTGAGGAGTTTGACCACGTTTTGGTGCATATGTACATTTTAGAATTAATCATATCTAATTTAATGATTTATAGCCCAGAGTGTTTTCCAGTTAAGTGAATAAATATAATGTATTATATGTGAAAACATGTGTAATGAGAATTCTATTGTTTTAAACTGTTATACATCTCCTTAAAATCTGGTTTAAAATAAGTAAAATACTGTGAGTGTTTAAGCATGCTAAATTAATAAAATGCTTTGAGTTATTTAAGCAAGTATTTAAATGTATAAAATGCTGTGAATGATAGCATATATTAAGGTGATGTATGCAGAAGCATATGGGTAGACTAATGCCCTGTTTGTATTTTCTTTTGACATTAGCCTCTAGTATTTCGTTGTACTGTACGGTTATCTGTGTTTTTGTTCATGTTTTTATTGATGTTCATGCTCTTTTACTGCCAGATCCGACGTGGTCTCTAGTCACCTCGCTTGGACCTCCCTGGTTTCCAGATCCTCCGCCTGCTCCTTCCTGGTCTCCAGGTACTCAGCCAGCTCCGCCTTGGTTGCCTGGTCCGCCCTGGTCTCCGGAACCTCCACCAGCTAACCCTGGTCGCTGCCTGGACCGCCCTGGTGGTCCCCCGTGGTCTGCAGCACCCTCTGGTCCCCTGTGGTCTCTAGCCCTATCTGGTCCCCTGGTAAAATTACCTCACAGCCCATGTCTGCCCCTGCCCCAAGGTCCAGGTCCACAAGCTCCATTTTGAATTCTGTTCTGTTTTTTTTATTTATTATTGTTGGTTATCGTGAGCCACCCTTTGAGGGGGGCATATGTAATGATAATGTGTTTTTTTTTTCCATGTTTTGATTGATGTCCATGCTTTATCATGTCTTTTATTTTGAAGTTTAGTTCAGTGCTTCCTTGTTCCTGTCATGTAATTTGTCATGTGATTTCCTGTTCTTGTCATGTGACCCTCATGTTTCATGTGTTATATTGTTTATTAGTTTGTCCTGTCATTGTTTGTCTTGTTATAAGTTCAGTCTTGTCATTGGTTATCTTGTCATTGTGTTACCCCATGTCTATATATTTAAACCCTCATGTTTGCCATTGTCCTTGGTCAGGAATTGTTTGTTGTAGTGTTGTAGTCAAGTCTTAGTCAAGTCAAGTTAAGCCATGGTTCACGCTTGTTTTGGATACACGCTCTGGAGTATATTCACTTGTGTTCGCCACATCATTGTCTTTGTCTGCTCCTGTGCCTGTCTTCAGCCTGCTCAATGTTACACTTTTTATTCTTTTTTAAATACAATATGGCCACAGCTGACAGCTGGTTTAAATTTTTGAGTTACTGTAAACTTTGTCAGCCCAAACCAGTCAGGTCATTCTCTGTTGACCTCTCTCATCAGCAAGGCATTTCCATCCACAGAACAGCCCCTCACTGGATATTTTTTGTTTTTGGCACCATTCTGAGTAAATTCTAGAGACTGTTGTGTGTGAACATCCCAGGAGATCAGCAGTTACAGAAATACTAAAACCAGCTTGTTTGGCACCAACTATCATCCATGTGATTATATAATCAGCCAATCATGTGGCAACACTGCAGTGAATAAAATCAAGCATATACGGGTCAGGAGCTTCAGTTAATGTTCACAACAATCATCAGAATGTGGAAAAATTTTTATCTCAGTGATTTGGACTGTGGCATGATTGTTGGTGCCAGATGAGCTGGAGACATAGCGTATGTGGAGGCTTCACGCCATCCACCGCAGCATCTGTGCTCAACTCACCACATGCCCCACCAAGAATGAACCACATTGTAGCGATCATGAGGAGGTTACCCCATGTGACTCTACCCTCCCTAGTAACCGGGCGATTTGGTTGCTTAGGAGACCTGGCTGGAGTCACTCAGCACACCATGGGATTCGAACTAGCTGAACTCCAGGGGTGTTAGCCAGCATTTTTACAACTGAGCTACCAATGCCCCAAGCAGGTGGTTTTAATGTTATGGCTAATTAGTGTATATCACCCATGTGAAGTTATCTAAGTTATCTACACACAGTCCGCCATTTTTTTCTGCTCTGGAGCAGATACAGTGAGAAGAATAGTGTCTCAGCATTGTAAGCGTCATAAGTGTTCTGTTGTTGGCTGTATAAGTGAACATAAGAGTCTTCGTGTACTCCCGGCATCAGAGCCACTGAAGACGCAGTGGACAAGTTTTGTTTTTGAAGGAAATGTGCCTCAAAACATACAAAAATGTGTATGTTTGTGCAAATAATTGAATTTTTAATAAGTTTTCAAATAAAGCGGACTGCTTTGTGAATGAGACAATATTTGAAAAAAAAAAAAAAAATTCAAGCATGGATCAGTACCAACTGTTCATGTTCCAGCTATATCCTGAAGATGTAAGTATCACACTTTATATTATGTGAATGATTGCAAATAACCTTTCCGAATGTGCTTGTTAGCTGATTCCATTGCTAATGCAGCTAAAGTTACCATTGTCTCTGATTGTATTCACAGAGACCAGAGCTATGCCGTTATTTTTAACCCGAAAACGCTAACTTTCTGTTAATAAATGATCCTTGGGGTATTTTGAGCTGGAACTTCACAGACACATTCTGGAGGCACATGTCATGACACTTATATTACATCTTGTAAAAAGTGGCATAATAGGTCTCCTTTAATAGTTGGTTGTGCCAACTTCAGCAGCAACCAAATGCTTCCTATAACTGGAGATCATTCTTTCACAGTACTGTGGTGTAATTTTTGCCCATTCTTCTTTGAAGAACTGCTTTAGTTCAGCCACATTGGAGTTTTTTTTTTAAGGTGCTGCCACAGCTTCTCGGGTTCAAGTCAGGACTTTGACTAGGCTACTCCAAAACTTTAATTTAGCTTCTATTGAGTCATACAGAGATGGGCTTACTCCTATGCTTTGGATCATTGTCTTGCTGCATAATCCAGTTGCGCTTGAGCTTCAACTCTCAGACAGATGACCAGAAATTCTCCTTTAGGATTTTCTGGAAGTCAGCAGAATTTATGTTTCCCTCAATTATTGCAAGTCGCACTGGCCCTGAAGCAGCAAAGCATCACCACACCATCACACTACAACCATCATGCTTGACCATAGGTATGATGATCTTTTTGTGGAATTCTCTATTTGATTTACGTCAAATGTAACAGGACTCTTGTCTATACTATACCCACAGAATATCCTCCCAAAACGTTTGAGGATCATCAATGTGTATTTTGGTACAATTCAGATGATCCTTTATGTTCTTCTGGGTTAGCAGTGGTTTTCGCCTCACCACTCTTCCATGGATGGCACGTTTGGCCAGTATCTTTCTGATAGTAGAGTTATGAACAGTGACCATTATTGATACAAGAGTGGCCTGCAGTTTCTTGGATGTTGTCCTTGGCTTTTTTGTGACTTCATGGATGAGTCGTTGCTGTGTTCTAGGAGGAATTTTGGATGGTCGGCTACATCTGGGAAGGTTCACAACTGTGCCAGGTTTTCTCCATTTATAGAAATCTTCCATGACTAAGGGCCCCATCCCAGAGCCTTTGAAATATCTTTGTAACCCTTCCCAGACTGATGTATTTCAATCACCTTTTTCCTCCTCCTCCTCATCATCATCATCATCAACATTTCTAGAATTTCTTTAGACCTTGGCAAAGTATGCTACTGGGTGAGACCTTTTAACCAACTTCATGCTGGTGAAAAAGTTATATGTAGGTGTTGATTTGATTGAACAGGGCTGGCAGTAATAGTTAAAACAATTTAATATGAAATATACACAAAAACAGAAGAAATCAGGATGGGGGAAATACACATAGCTAAGACGTGTGTGAAGAAAAACAACCACTAGACACTCACCACATTACTTGCTGTTTGGAGTCAACCCAGCATCTTTCCATTAGATGCATCTTCCGCTGCTAGGTCAAGAGCAAACTGTGAATCCTTTAAGAAACTGAGTTTTACGACACCTGGTTTTGTTCATTGGTTGATAATTCCTTGGGTAAATATAACATTTTACACAAAATGCTTATAAATTGCTTTAAATATGTGTTGGATAAGGATGCATATGGATTGTATGTGAGGAGTTTGACCACGTTTTGGTGCACATGTACATTTTAGAATTAATCATATCTAATTTAATGATTTATAGCCCAGAGTGTTTTCCAGTTAAGTGAATAAATATAATGTATTATATGTGAAAACATGTGTAATGAGAATTCTATTGTTTTAAACTGTTATACATCTCCTTAAAATCTGGTTTAAAATAAGTAAAATACTGTGAGTGTTTAAGCATGCTAAATTAATAAAATGCTTTGAGTTATTTAAGCAAGTATTTAAATGTATAAAATGCTGTGAATGATAGCATATATTAAGGTGATGTATGCAGAAGCATATGGGTAGACTAATGCCCTGTTTGTATTTTCTTTTGACATTAGCCTCTAGTATTTCGTTGTACTGTACGGTTATCTGTGTTTTTGTTCATGTTTTTATTGATGTTCATGCTCTTTTACTGCCAGATCCGACGTGGTCTCTAGTCACCTGCTTGGACCTCCCTGGTTTCCAGATCCTCCGCCTGCTCCTTCCTGGTCTCCAGGTACTCAGCCAGCTCCGCCCTGGTTGCCTGGTCCGCCCTGGTCTCCGGAACCTCCACCAGCTAACCCTGGTCGCTGCCTGGACCGCCCTGGTGGTCCCCCGTGGTCTGCAGCACCCTCTGGTCCCCTGTGGTCTCTAGCCCTATCTGGTCCCCTGGTAAAATTACCTCACAGCCCATGTCTGCCCCTGCCCCAAGGTCCAGGTCCACAAGCTCCATTTTGAATTCTGTTCTGTTTTTTTTATTTATTATTGTTGGGTTATCGTGAGCCACCCTTTGAGGGGGGGCATATGTAATGATAATGTGTTTTTTTTTTTTCCATGTTTTGATTGATGTCCATGCTTTATCATGTCTTTTATTTTGAAGTTTAGTTCAGTGCTTCCTTGTTCCTGTCATGTAATTTGTCATGTGATTTCCTGTTCTTGTCATGTGACCCTCATGTTTCATGTGTTATATTGTTTATTAGTTTGTCCTGTCATTGTTTGTCTTGTTATAAGTTCAGTCTTGTCATTGGTTATCTTGTCATTGTGTTACCCCATGTCTATATATTTAAACCCTCATGTTTGCCATTGTCCTTGGTCAGGAATTGTTTGTTGTAGTGTTGTAGTCAAGTCTTAGTCAAGTCAAGTTAAGCCATGGTTCACGCTTGTTTTGGATACACGTTCTGGAGTATATTCACTTGTGTTCGTCACATCATTGTCTTTGTCTGCTCCTGTGCCTGTCTTCAGCCTGCTCAATGTTACACTTTTTATTCTTTTTTTAAATACAATATGGCCACAGCGACAGCTGGTTTAATTTTTTTTATAAAACAGCCATCTGAATCAAACCCCAAAAATATATTTTTGTATCTTGTGTTGTTTCTTTACAACCACTGGCTACATTTAGCCTCACACTAAAAATAACAGCTTTTTTTCAGGCTGGGCCAGCTAATGCGGCTTTACGTTCTAGAGTTGTCTGACAGTTGATGTCTTTATATAAAAGGTAATTGGCTCTTTTTGGCTGGACTTCCTTTTCTACATCTGCCATATTGGGTGTTCTCATTTCTCCAATTAATTTTAATAGAAGTGCTTTGTCTCGAGCTAAATAGTCTCTGATAATATTCAGCCATATGTGATCTCAAGAAAGAACATGGTGGCATTCATGAATGTGCACCAACCACAATTAGAATAAAGCAGCATTTTCTTCTAGACTGATATGATTACAATTTACATCTCATAGTGTACAGCATTTGAAACATATTTCTGTTTAAGGTAAAGGAGTGCACCTCTAAATTGAGAATATGTTTCAATTAATGTGTGCTTGTGAAAGTGTGAAGGTGCACTGTATCAAGATGCCCTAGATTTCCTTCCTGTACTACACATCAAAGATGTCTAGGAAGTGGCTCCACCAAGAGTAATGGTCTGGGTTATATATAGAGAAACCAACAGACCTTCATGACTGAATACATTATTTTTTTGTGTGTCCTCTTTGTTGTCGACATCATGTCAACGTTATTGCTGATTGTACATATAGTTATATGAATTTGCTTTGTAATTAATCTAATGACGAAAACACCAACTGAACAGAACTGGCTTTGTTCGAAAAAGTTTTGTTAAGACAAGGTTCACTAATGATAATGACTCCCAAATGACTTACACAGGATATGTCACTAACACAGCCGTACTCCGCTCAGGATTGGTGCCAAGTTTTCTTTCCGTATTTAGTCACATGCAATGTGGACTTTAGAAAATAAGCCACGTGTGCACTGTTGGAACATGAAATCTGCACTTATTTCCAGCTAGTAAATTAATTGTATTTTATTTTGAGTTATTAAACATAAAAGTTATTAAAGTTATTACATATAAAAGGTATGCCATCATCCTAGCAGGATCCTTGCTAAAGCTTTTTTTTTTCTGGGTAGTGTTGATGACAGTTCTGTGAGCAACCACTACAGGAAGGGCAGTGCCCAGGTTTTGTAGTGGTTGGTTAAACTCTGGCATAAGAGGCAGCCCTATTCCCATGACAATTACTGGTAGTAGCTTGAACAATTGTGTTCTGTGTTCAGCCTGGCTCATCACCCCGCTCCGTTCCCTGTAGCATCTTACAGCTGGAATATAGCATGGGGTAACTTCTCAAGAGACATGATATATGATAAGCCTGGCTTTTCTCAGTCTGCTCTGATTAGGTCAGTAATACAGGAGAGTTTTACATGCCCAAATCCGATATTGCATGTCAAGTGAATTTGTTCTGCTTGTCCCCTTTAGTGGCTTGATGAAATAGGATTTTTGCAATATATGTTGATTGCACTATTTTATCTAATGTGAAAAGTCACAGTGAGTGAGTGATTTTAAGTAAATGTGTTTTGTACACAGCATGACCTCATATTACATTCTTTATATGAATGCATGTGTTTGGTTCTCTTATCTTGCCATAGGAAGTAACAGCTATCTCCTGGCTTAGTGCATGTCTGTTTTTTGGTAGGAAAGATTTTAAAAGTCTCTTTGTACCCCTGAGTGTGTCACCAGTTTAACATCTTTCTCTGATAACACCTGTCTCAGTTCTAAGGTTATCACTCGCTCTGTTTTTGACTTTAAAATTGTTTCCATGCTTGCCTGAAATGGTTTGTTTTAAGACTGACACAATATTTAAGGCATTTAATAGATTTAAATGAAGCCATTCGGAATTCTGGAATTGTCAATGAGCCCATGCATAAAGAACAGTAAATTATATGTCTCTGTACATTGGCCAGGATGAATGTCATTTAGAGGAATTGATATTGACTGATGGATCTGGAAGTCACTTTATGTTGGCAGAATACATAGACAGAAAGTTAAACAGAGTGAACTTTACTTATGTGAGCATTCTCTCTGCAGTCAAAGACACAAAACTAACATCTATGCAAATCAATACAAACTTCTACCATAATCAGATCCCCACTAGGTTTATGGTGCTCTTTCCTATCCTACAGTGTTTTATCAAAAAAGACATGATCTTTGGGGGGAAAACCCAATAACCATGCCAATTAGCACCTGGTATAAAGCCATTCTTTTTCTTGTATGTTTTTCAGTCAGTTTGATTAGCATGTGGTTTTCATTGTGCTACAAACATCTCCATGATTAATCTTCCAAGAGTAATTTAAAGAACATTAAAAAAAAACTTTCAGATAGCACAGTCATGAACAGAAATAGATGCTCTGGGACAGTAATTAAGTCTATCCCTTACAACTCTGTCAAACAAATATTCTTTTTTCCTTCACTGGAACTGTACCTTGCAAAAATGTTTTATCATCTCAACAAAAACAACACTATTGTCAAGTCATTTTACTTGACATGATATCCTCCAACTTCCAAATATTGATACATTGTCATGTAGAACACTTGGGCATAGCTGCAGGAAGTAACCCCCTTGTACTTGGGTTAAAGATCTCTGCAGCTCATCACCAAACAGCACAGCAATATGGATCATTGGCCTACTGTTGGTCATTGCTATTGATTCATGTACTGATTTGTTTCTGTTCACACCTTGCCGACAACACTGTTGTGGTGGGCCTGATCTCTAATGACGAGAGGGCCTATTTGCAGGAGATTAAAGGCCTGGAGGACTGGTGCCAGGAGAACAATCTCCTTTTGAATGTCAGCAAGACAATGAGCTGATAGTGGACTTCAGCACAAAGAAGGCGAGGAACTACCACCCCATTATGATGAACTGGGCCACAGTGGAGAGTGTGGACAGTTTCTGATATCTTGGCATACATATCTCACATGATCAGTCATGGACCTGCCACATTAACACCGTGGTGAAGAAAGCCCGTCAGCGTCTTTACCATCTTAGGTGCCTAAAAGACTTCAATCTGCTAAAAAACTTTTACACCTGTTTCATTGAGAGCATCCTGACAGGAAACATTACAGCCTGGTTTGGAAACTGCACAGAACAAGATAGACTGGCTTTACAAAGTGTGGTGCAATCAGCTGAGCGCATCACCCACATCAACCTCCCTGACCTGCAGTCCATCTAGAGCAAACGATGCTGGACCAAAGCCAAGAAGATCATGAAAGACCTCAGCCATCCTAATAATGGACTCTTCTATTTGTTTCGGTCAGGGAAACGCTTCTGCTCCCTGATGGCCAAAACAGAGTGAATGAGAAGGAGCTTCTTTCCCCAGGCCATCCGTGCCCTGAATCAAAGACAACAGTAGGACTAGTTTTCAATAAAAAAAATTTTACTTGTATTTTTACTCATCTCTATCTATCTATCTATCTATCTATCTATCTATCTATCTATCTATCTATCTATCTATCTATCTATCTATCTATCTATCTATCTATCTATCTATCTATCTATCTATCTATCTATCTATCTATCTATCTATCTATCTATCTATCTATCTATCTATCTATATATATATCTCTAATTAAAAAAATAAATAATAATTATCGTAAATTTGGGGGAGGAAAGTCATAACAAGAATTTCACTACATGTTGTACTGTGTATGGTTATGTATGTGACTAATAAAACTTAAAACTTGAAACCTCAGTTCCCTTCAAAACAGTGTAAGAATGATCTAATCAAGTACTCTTACTCCAGAAAGAACCTGATAGAATACTAATAACTTTTTTGAAGAAACCCTTCATTAGAAGTAGGTCTAATAATAATATATGTATCTCATGTTTTATGCTACCACAGATTACTGATATCCCCACTGACAAGACAGGATTAACCAGCATGTAATCCCCATGTTTGTCTAGGCTGGTTTATAATGAGACATGTTAGTGTTTAATGTTTTGTTATGGTGAGATTTAGAAGAATTTTGTTGTTGTAGTTTTGGGGGTTAACATAATGGTGAATAGTGGAACTTGAGCCTAGATTCGGGACCAATCTACCGGAGTATATAACATATTTTGCCATTTAGCAACTCAGTAGTGCTTCCAAGCAGCAAGTATTTAGCATGATAAAATTTTCTGTCATTAGCTAGCATATCATTAAGAAAGTTCAATTTTTATATAAAATTTAGTTGGGTTTACCTAACCTAAGTTCCTTCTACTTGAAGTTTTTACTTTTAAATTACATGGCAATTTTAATTTAAGATGACTCATTTCTCAATCATTTCCAGATATGTGGAACCACTGCCTAGGACTGAATCAGGTTCAGCCAAAAAGGTATTTTTTGATGTATGTAATCTGGGAATATCCGAGATTAGTATGTAAAATCTGAAAAGCTGATTCTTGTGCTTAAGTGAACATTGTGATGTCTAACAAAACATTAGGAAACTGGATTTATCAGAAGTGTAACACTAATCAAGCACACTGGACTCAAAAAGGTAATGGAGGAGCAGTGACGTGCACAGACCTTAGCAGGGACAGGGGTGGAAGGATAAATAGGGTTTTTTATTTTTTTAATGAGTAGTAATTATAAATACTTAACTAATTTATTTGCTTTTGAGTATTTAACCATTTTCTTATATATATATATATATATATATATATATATATATATATATATATACACACACACACACACACACACACTGTACATAATTGTATAAATGTTTCCTTTATCACAAATCATAGCCTTTTCTGTTATATTTCTCACAAATAGCACCATGGTATTACACTTTTTTATTTTCAGACATGGTCTGTGATAACCCAATGTTTTTGACATGTGTCATAGTAAAACCATGTTATTTTTTAAAGAACCTTGGAGTACCATGAGAGTATCATGAAACACAAACATGATCAATCATTCAGTACCATGGCATTACCCAGGAAACGTTGTGCATAGTATGAAGGTGTGATGAGAAAGTGCAAGCGCGGTGAAAAAGTGTGAGCGCTAGGTGATCGACTGTGTTCCACGAATGCTAGAGGGTCTTTGAATTATGTATAACATGCAAGGAAGGGCAGCCGATGGAGTTTCTGGTGCCCCCCTAGGGAGTTGGTGCCCTACACAGACTACATAATATGCTTATAGGGATCGGCAGTACTGTGGACGATTTTGGTATTTTTTTGAAAGGGATAAGTCTAATGGTTTATTAGTTTCAACAAAACCAAACTGGCAGCTTCATCAGTTTATGTCAATATTCTTTAAAACACAAATTGAATGTCAATCACTGAAAGCGAAGCAACTGTTTAAAATCCCATTCGAATTAATAAATCTGTCTGCACATCAGGTGCGCAATGTCAGAAATATGGTAACAGCACTTTGATGCTCTGGGGCAAATTCAAATCAGCATTTTTTTCTACCTTGAAGGGCACTGCTGCAGGAGGGGATGCCACTTGAAAGTTTGTTCAAAACAAAATTGAGAAAATGAATATGTTCTCAGAGAGCCCTTCACTTGACACCATCTGGGTCGAGAACACTCAATAGTAACCGCACTGTTTCCCTCTTCACCGTAAATCCATTCTGGATACATTTTAAGTGCATCATTCTGTATCCAATCATTTGGACGGATCCCGTGATTTCCTCAGATATAAAGCTGGCTACCTCCATCCAGTCTGAAAAGTGTTTTCGCCTGTAAAGTCTATTCCGGCGCAGTATGTTTTGTAACGTCCTAAGACAAATGGTAATGCCATGTTGGTAGATTAGCACCTGTAGAATTTCCTTTTGTTGAAAGCCCAGATGAAAGTAAAAAGCTACTATTATGTTTAGATCCATGTCAGAAGCAGTTTGACTTCACTAAGAATATATGTTACGACTTTATTCTCGAAACATTTCGACTTTAATCTCGAAAAGCTTCGACTTTATTCTCGAAACATTTCGACTTTAATCTCGAAAAGCTTCGACTTTATTCTCGAAACATTTCGACTTTAATCTCGAAAAGCTTCGACTTTAATCTCGAAACATTTCGACTTTAATCTCGAAATAATAGCATATTGTTTGTTTTTTTTTACAATTTTTTTTTTTTTTTTACATTGCGGTACAGGTCTTCTGTACTTCCACAAGACTGTTAGCGAAGGGTACATTCATACAGTAATGCAATGTTTCCTCCAGAGTACCTACTTCATGGGCTCTGCACTTGAGATATATCCAGCTGCAGACCCGCAGCACCACCAGTTTCAGAACCCCAGCGCCAGAACCTGAAGTGAGGGGCGGAGTTATTGACAATGAGACAAGCATGGCGGAGAGCATGGTGAGTTGTGTAACGTTGTCTAACGTTTTTGACATCATGTGGTGAAAAGTTATCGCATATATTAAGTTCAGCGTTTATCTGCTAAATATTTAATTTGTGCATAACTTTATCATCTTATTGAAGCTTGAATATGTTGTCATACTTTATTGTATTAAAAAAAAATTCTACGGATGGTTCGATACATATTTGCGTGTTGTAGATGGGCCTTGCGGTGATAAAGAAGTCTGCTAAAGTTGGGACTGCTGAAGTGTCAAACCCTTAATAAACTCATGCTTTTTTTTTTTTTTAGGATATCCCCCAACAGATTGGTGGTGTAAACTGTGGAGTCTTCATGTTGATGGTGAGACATTGTTTTGATATAATTAAACCAGTGATTGGTGTGGTGGTGTTTTTATTTTAATTTTTTAAAGTTGTTAAATACGGAACAAGGAAGAGTGTTTTTAATTTGACGTTAACAGAGATAATGTTCCTTAATTTTTGCTGTTTTCCAGTATGATCTACATCTTGTCTTGGGAGCACCCTTTGATTTTACATCTGTAAGTAATTACCAGTTCAAGTAATTGACCTTTATGATGTTGTAGCAGTTGGGATATCAAGATTTCTCTATTTTTGTCTTCCAGTGCGACTTTCCAAACATACGGAGCTGGTGGGCTTATTCTTCTGGAGAACTTTGGGGTTTTCTCTGAAAGGTAGATACTGGACATTTACTCCAGCCCACCGTTACATTTGCACCCTCTTCTGATAAATGTTAAATTAACCAAGATATATATTCCAGTGCAGAAACCCTACAAGAGTCCCTTCCATGTGAAGAACAAGCTACGCTTAGCAGCAGTGAGGTGGTGTGTGTATATATATGTATATATATATATATATATATATATATATATATATATATATATATATATATATATGTATATATAATCTCTTAACATATAATACATTTATAAAGTCACATTTTCCTTTAATATTCTGTAATGAAGGAGCTCCCAATAATCCGGCACATGAAAGAAGCTGTGAAATGGCTCCATTCCAACAGCCATCTGCTCAGGGGTCCAGTGGAAGAGCCTCTTTTCATTCGAATGAATGAAGACGACAAGGAAAAGGCCCATAACAATCTCCTGGAACAGTCAGAAGCTTCCAGAGAGCCCTTTCTATTTCATTTTGTGTTCAGGGATGACATGGAGTTATTTTTGCAAGAATGTAAGGACAAAATGGGCCTGAGAGTGAATTCCTCATTTGATACATTTTAAGTTTAATTTATACAGGATTGTCAAGATAAAATGGGCCTAGGGGTGAATTGGTCATTTGTTGTATATATTTTTATTGTTTCTTTTAAAATTATGCTGAATTTTCTCTCTTTTTTAGTTTTTTGACATGTTTTATTTTACATAAAGAAAAATGCATGCTGCACATGTTCTTGTGAAATAAAGTATATTTTATATAAAATGCCCATAAGTTTCAAGCATTATTTTTCACCATCATGATCAGGAAGTAACTCTCATAATACAATGAAACGGATAACTATATACAATTATATTACACAAGATCAATGTTTTAAAATGGTTATTGTAGGCCTACTGTACCTTAATGTGTCATTATAACATACGTATAAAGTATGATTTTTCGTTTGTAATAAAAGCAAACTACGCTCCAAAACGTTAGGTGACGCTACTCGGTTTAGAACGTAAGCTCCGCCCCTCACTTCAGGTTCTGGCGCTGGGGTTCTGAAACTGGTGGTGCTGCGGGTCTGCAGCTGGATACTATTGCTGCACTTCGGAGTGAGTATAGGGAGGATCACTTGCGACTGGAATCTGCCCCCAATCTGCGCACTCTTAAAGGCACCTCTGCTTAATTTTCTTTAATATGGTCACGATTTACAAAGAGATCTCATAATAACACACAATTACTGTTATTGTGGGATTATTATGAGATTTTTATTTAGTTTTATTTAACAATTTTAATTAAATTATTAAAATGTCTCCCATTTTTCTTGCAACCAAAATGGCACCTTTAGATTTGTGAATGAAAGGGGCTTGTGCCCTTGCTTCCCCCGTTCTGTGCACGTCCCAGTGGAGGAGTAAGTTCTTTCATTTCAAGACATTTCTTCATATCCTGGAAAAACCCTCTGAAGAAGATTACCTGCATCATTACCTGTTCCTTTTACCTTTATTAACATTTTCTCCTTTATATCCATTCCTTTTGTAAATGTTCCTTTATTTTCACTTTAGATGACTTAAATATGAGACCATGTTAGAGGCCAGAGGAAGTACCGCACTCATTCTCTCTCTTCATGAGAACAAGTCCAATTCCAGATGTTCTCCCAGTATGCTCTCTATGGAATCTGTATGCTGAAGGGCTCATGTGTGCTTGTGATTGTCATTTAGTGTGACTCAGAGAACTTTTCTGCTGGTGTACCACCCAAGGATCCAACCTCCAAATTCTGCATGTTCCTGCAGTCTCTCCAAGGCCTGAGAGCTCGGCCTGAGTCATCTGGGAGTCATGAAAAATGTGTGGATAGATGTTGAATGCTCAGATGATCAATTTCTTAATTTTAATCCCCTATGAAACATCTTTTCAGAATATATCCAGCAATATTCAGTCAATTGTGAGAAATCTTTCATAATTCATAATAATCTCAAGAGAGAGAGAGAGAGAGAGAGGGAGAGAGACAGATGGCTTTTTCCTCTCCTCAACTTTGCTGTAGAAATGTTTACATTAAGTCTGAGATTTCACATTGGGTTGATGTTAGTATAAACACATGCCTCATTAGAGAGGCACAAAGTGATTGCATATATGTTCCAAAAAGTTTCCTTTGGCCAAGATAGCTGAGAGAGGATTAGTTTGGGGATAAAATATGGTCTGAATGTCACTAAATTTTTCTTCGGAGCTGAGCAGTTGTGCAGCAGCAAGCTGAGTCTCACTACTGCTCCACTCACCTCTGTTGGCGAAGAACTGCTGTTGGATCTATGGCACATCACCAGTGGCTTTCTCCTTCTCTGCACGCTGTGCAGTCCACTCCCCTGGGCGCTTCGACAGCGCTTCTCTCTAAAAGAGAGTTTTCCTCCTAAAAGGGTTTGTTTTCTCTAAAAGAGTTTACACAAAATAGCAATACACAGCAGGCATTGAATGTCCTTTTCAGGATGCATCTTTTTAAAGATGTCTTCCTGCCTCTGTATAGTTCCTGGATGCGGCTGTTTTCTGTCCGCTCCTGACAGGCTTAAGTGCTGCCTCACGTGTCAGGACTCATTGCGAGAACATAGCCATGGCAACGTTGCGATTGCGGCTTTCTCCCTTCCGAGGGAAAGCCACTTCAGCCGCCCCCCGCACCGCGTCTTCTTCCTACAGGATTAAGGCCAGCTTGGCCGGCGATGAAGGCAATTTGGAGAGCAACGGGCCTGTGATGTATTTTCTACGGTACGGTCCCCCTGTCGGTGGACCTGCATCTCCCTTGGGCAGTCCTTCTGCTCCCGGTCGCTGTGTTTGTGGAGCTCCTCCCTCATCAGGTAGGACCTACCACCACGCCACTCCCACGTGTGGCTTGACAACCCATGTGGTGTATTGGCCACATATCACCTCCCCCTAGTCTGGGCAGGATGTGGTCTCCACAGGGTCTTTTCCCTCTGAAAGAATAGGATCGGGAAAGATCGCCTTCCCCGATGCATTTCATAGCATTAAGATGCGAGAAACATAGAGAGAGAAAAAGCAGTGGCTGGCTGGCTTGCTCCCATGTTGGTCATGTAGCGTCTGTATATGACAAATTTTTCTGGAGGCGTTGGGGAGGGTTATGTGCAGCCGATACAGTTGCTTCTAGCACGCAGCGGCCTGCTTGCACCTGTGTCAGCAGTTCACATAACACGGTCTAGTGCATGGCGCTTTGAAACCTTGTGTCACTACATTCGACACAACGTTGAGTGACAGAAGGGGAACGTCATGGTTACTGTTGTAACCTCCGTTCCCTGATGGATGGAACGAGACGTTGTGTCCACTTTGCCATGACACTAGACATATCACTGTGATTGGCCGTACCTTATTCTTGGCTCCTCAGTGCAAAAACCTGACTGACATACGCACACCCACTTCCCTTTATACCCGTATGTCCGGGGGCGGTACATGCAAATTCTGTCTGCCAATTTCTCATTGGGCTATTCTCAAGATCAGAGGTACACCAGGCTCTCAAGAAAGACCCGTTGTGTCACTACATTCGACACAACGTCTCGTTCCCTCCATCAGGGAATGGAGGTTACAACAGTAACCATGACGTTAGCCTCAGTCACCATTCACTTTCACATTCTTTAAAAAAAAATAAAGAGAAAAAAAAGTGATTGGTGACTAAAACTAATATTCTGCCTACATTGTGTTTTTGGAATAATTTTCATGATTAGGAAAACTATTTCTTTAAGTTCAGCATGTGTTATAGAATGTTGATGAATATATTAATTAAAGTCATTCCCTGACCATTCTTAAAAAAATTAAAACTTTATGAATTAATGATAAAGTATCGCAGGGGGTTATGAGCATATGTAGAGAGTTTTTTGAGCATATGTATGGACTGGAGCAACTGATGATCAGTCAGATGATAAATCATAAATTTAATACAAACCCTTTGCATTCAGTCTAACGTCTGGATGCTATTGAGAATAAGCCACAAACATGTCAGACCACAACACTGGAAAAGCTTCAGTTCCACACTGTATTAAGTCTAATGATAGGACATAATAACATGTTCAACAAGATCCCAAAATAAAGTATTAACAAGTTGTTGTATTTACTTTACAATATGTTATCAAAACAATTTACTGGATACAATAGAAAATCCATAAATTCTTAGTATATTTTTACACTAGTAGTTGCTATATATATTTTGGCAAACACACAAAAGAAACACGTCAAAGCAAATCAAATAAAATATACTTTCCATAATTCCACATAAAACAAATGCAATTTCAGTTACTAGTAATTCTCAACACTATCAGCAGTACATAGAGGTATCTTGAAAATAAAAACAAAAAATGAGAGAGAGAGAGAGAGAGAGAGAGAGAGAGAGAGAGAGGAACCAAGCTCTTACTGAAAATACAACATAAATCCTAAAAATAATTCAAAACAGGCACAAGTGATGCTAGTAAACTGGTATTGCTGGTACTGTGGAAATGTAAAGCATAGATTGCAGTAGTTCGATGGCCTCTGCTGATTCAGTATGCTAGTCCACGGATTCTAATTTCTACTTTTACAATGTTTTTATTTAACTTTTTTTTACAAGCCAAATTTGAAATTGCCATCAATGTTCCTTATTCTGAGTGCTAACAATCACAACAGGTCAGGTAAATTAGAAAAAAAAAAAAAACAACATATTTTTGTTACAGTTCATTACTACAGTATATAGTAAGTATGTATAATATGTATTCAGTTAAATTCCTGAAATAAAATGCCTGATGGTGGACTGTAATACAGTATAATTATGAGATGTTGTTGCGTGTCTTGTATCGCTCTAAGTGCTTTGTCAGGTCCTCAATGCGTAGGTCCTTAAGATGCACAAGGTGCTCCAATCTGTTTACCTTAATCTGTAAAATCTAGAGGAAAGTAAAACATATATAGGAGATTTGGCTTGTATAGGCTTGTGATCAATTGTGCACTATGTTGGTGTTTTCAAACCATAGGTTTTCTAAACTTGCAAATGAACGGAAAGTTACTGATGTCACAATCTCTCTGTGGCTGCTTTGGGACAAAACACTTCATTCCAGGCTGTGACTGGCAAAAGTTGAATCAATTTAATTAAAGTTACTGAATAAGTTTTATTATTATTATTATTATTATTATTGAAAAATAATAAATAAATAATAATAAAAAAAAATCTGGCATTTGAACCTGTTGTTACAACATTAAAGGAATAGTTCACCTAAAAATGATGTCATCCCAGATGTGAATGACTTTCTTTCTTCTATAGAAAACAAGCAAAGATCAATGCAAGTGAACAGTGGCCAGATCTTTGAAGCTTCAAAAAGGCAACATTAAAATAATCCATTTGAGTTTGATCAATATCTTATCAAGTGATCCAGTCTGTTTTGGGTGAGAACAGATCAAATTATAACTCCTTTTTCACTGTACATCCTGCCATTGTAATCTCTAGGCACGATCATGGTTTAAAGCTCGATTACACTTCCTAGTGCTTGATGCATGCGCAGAGTGCTTGATGGCAATATAGGAAGTGTATTGGAGCTTGCAATCATGATCGCCAAGGAGATATCTGTCAAGAGATACATTTCTGTCTTTTCTCACCCAAAACCGATTAGATCACTTCAGATGATGTAAGGAATAATGACGGACTGTTGAATTATTGAAAAATAAAGCACACCAAATGTGGTAATGCAGCCACAAAGCAAAGCGGAGTGAGAGCGAGAAAGAGTGGGAGCATGAGGTTGCTTTCTTCAGATATTAAAAGGGATTTCAGATTAAATAGGAACTGTTGTATTTATCAAAGTTTTTTTTTATTGATTAAGTCGTGACTTGAGTCTCTATGTGTGTGTTTGTGCATATGTACAATATGTGTGTCAGTGTCAGCATGTGTGGGTGTTGGTGTGTGCGACACGACAGCAAAAGAGAGAGAGATGGAGCGCAAAGGTGCATTTCAACTGAAATTAAAATATATTTGGGATATTATAGACACTGTTTGTCATTCTTCATAGCCGTGTGTTTACTGGAAAATAATTGCACACCTTAGAATGTCCGTCAACAAGTAAGAATCAAGCAATCAACATACCCGTGGTATAAACTGATTTAACCACTGGTGTCTTAAGGATTATTTTAATGCTGCCTTTATCTGCCTTATTGATCTTCAGAGGTCTGGCCACCATTCACTTGCATTGACCTACTGAGCTGAAATATTCTTCAATAAATCTTAATTTGTGTTCAGCAGAAGAAAGCAATTCATACACATCTTAGATGGCATGAGGTTGCGTAAACGATGAGAGAATTTTTATTATTGGGGGAATTAACCCTTTAAATGAAAGTTCACCCATAAATGAAACTTCTGTCATTATTTATACTCAATCTCATATTGTTCCAAACCCACAGGACTTTCTTTTGCGGAACAAAAAAGGATGTATTTTAAATAATGTCACAATCGCTGATTTCCATACAATAACAGTGGATAATGTCTAAAACGTAAAAAGTTTGCAGACTCACATATCATAATCCAACTCTTCTGAAGGCAAACAATCCCTTTGTATGACGAACAGACCAAAATTTAAGTCATTATTCACAAATCAAATCAAATTTATATAAAGCCCAAACCAGAGCTCAAAATGCTTGAGTGTCTAGTGCCCAAACATCATGACACAAGAACAAATGAGGTTTGATCTTACTGATGAGTCACTATATTTGATTTGGGCTCTGTAAAAATGAGTTGATCAATTATTTGTTTTGAGAGTGAATAATGACTTAAATTTCAAATTACAGTGATCATATACCTTCAAAAGACTTGGAAGATGACTCAGAGTTTCAACTACATTTATGACAATTTTGGGTACATTTAATGCTTTTAAGTGATGCACTTTCCAACTGTACTGTTTGTAAATCATCATTCGAAACATTCTTTAAATTGTATCCTTTCATGTTCACAGAAGAAAGAAGTCATATGAGTTTGGAATGACATGAGGGTTAGTAAATTATGACAGAATTTATATTTTTGGGTAAATTATCTCTAAAACTGTAGGTAAAATAAATCATAGCAGCTGAACTCACAGTGACTCATTGACCAATCTTGATGTTGACAATTTCTGCTACATCTGCAACAGTGAGAGGAAACCATTTCTCAGAGAAAAAGTGACCTGTAGCTCTTAACCAATTGCTGGGATGACAGCACAGGAAATACCTATTTCCTTTTGCGACATCTGCATCTCTTGCCAGCTGGCATATACAGTGAGGAAAATAAGTATTTGAACACCCTGCTATTTTGCAAGTTCTCCCACTTGGAAATCATGGAGGGGTCTGAAATTGTCATCGTAGGTGCATGTCCACTGTGAGAGACATAATCTAAAAAACTAAATCCAGAAATCACAATGTATGATTTTTTAACTATTTATTTGTATGATACAGCTGCAAATAAGTATTTGAACACCTGAGAAAATCAATGTTAATATTTGGTACAGTAGCCTTTGTTTGCAATTACAGAGGTCAAACGTTTCCTGTAGTTTTTCACCAGGTTTGCACACACTGCAGGAGGGATTTTGGCCCACTCCTCCACACAGATCTTCTCTAGATCAGTCAGGTTTCTGGGCTGTCGCTGAGAAACACGGAGTTTGAGCTCCCTCCAAAGATTCTCTATTGGGTTTAGGTCTGGAGACTGGCTAGGCCACGCCAGAACCTTGATATGCTTCTTACAGAGCCACTCCTTGGTTATCCTGGCTGTGTGCTTCGGGTCATTGTCATGTTGGAAGACCCAGCCTCGACCCATCTTCAATGCTCTAACTGAGGGAAGGAGATTGTTCCCCAAAATCTCGCAATACATGGCCCCGGTCATCCTCTCCTTACTACAGTGCAGTCGCCCTGTCCCATGTGCAGAAAAACACCCCAAAAGCATGATGCTACCACCCCCATGCTTCACAGAAGGGATGGTGTTCTTGGGATGGTACTCATCATTTTTCTTCCTCCAAACACGGTTAGTGGAATTATGACCAAAAAGTTCTATTTTGGTCTCATCTGACCACATGACTTTCTCCCATGACCCCTCTGGATCATCCAAATGGTCATTGGCAAACTTAAGACGGGCCTTGACATGTGCTGGTTTAAGCAGGGGAACCTTCCGTGCCATGCATGATTTCAAACCATGACGTCTTAGTGTATTACCAACAGTAACCTTGGAAACGGTGGTCCCAGCTCTTTTCAGGTCATTGACCAGCTCCTCCCGTGTAGTTCTGGGCTGATTTCTCACCTTTCTTAGGATCATTGAGACCCCACGAGGTGAGATCTTGCATGGAGCCCCAGTCTGAGGGAGATTGACAGTCATGTTTAGCTTCTTCCATTTTCTAATGATTGCTCCAACAGTGGACCTTTTTTCACCAAGCTGCTTGGCAATTTCCCGTAGCCCTTTCCAGCCTTGTGGAGGTGTACAATTTTGTCTCTAGTGTCTTTGGACAGCTCTTTGGTCTTGGCCATGTTAGTAGTTGGATTCTTACTGATTGTATGGGGTGGACAGGTGTCTTTATGCAGCTAACAACCTCAAACAGGTGCATCTAATTTAGGATAATAAATGGAGTGGAGGTGGACATTTTAAAGGTAGACTAACAGGTCTTTGAGGGTCAGAATTCTAGCTGATAGACAGGTGTTCAAATACTTATTTGCAGCTGTATCATACAAATAAATAGTTAAAAAATCATACATTGTGATTTCTGGATTTTTTTTTTTAGATTATGTCTCTCACAGTGGACATGCACCTACGATGACAATTTCAGACCCCTCCATGATTTCCAAGTGGGAGAACTTGCAAAATAGCAGGGTGTTCAAATACTTATTTTCCTCACTGTATGCTAAAGGTGCTTAAAGAAGCCCTATTATGCTTTTGGGGATTTTACCTTTCCTTTAATGTGTAACATAGTTCTTTGTGCATGTAAAGGGCCTGCAAAGTTACAAAGCACAAAGTCCACACAAAACAGTTATTCTCTCAAACAGACAACTTTGCTCAAGAACTCCAAGAAATGGGCTGTTTGTAGTCCAGCCATTTCTTCTTTAAATATACGTCACTAATGTACCACATTTGTTTAATTCCCGCCAAAGGGCAACATTGAAAAAATGTCACATAGCACCTTTAGTTCATGACAAAGTTTTCAAGACTTTATCTTAAATTGAGTAACCCACCTCAACAGTCTCCTGTAAAGCCAAAATGGCCTGTTCCTTCTCCTCCAAAACCAAACGGAAGGCTGGATCCACATTTGATCCCAAGGCTGCAGAAGCACTAAGCAAGATTTCTCCATTGTAAATAATTTTTTTCCCACAGGCCTACTTCCAATTTTCAAAATATATTTAAACCTTAAAATGTCATTTTGAATCACATCACAGTACATAACTATACCTAAGTAATGGGCTTTATATTTCTTAAGGATCAAAGATTCTGGAGTCATTCCATAGAAAAACTTGCATACCTGACTTTTTGTGCCAACTTCACAGTGGTTGGATTGGTCTCAATAATCACCTGATGATTCTCTGTAGAAATTTGAGAAAACAGAGAAAGGATTTCTCCAATCTGTGCAAACAAGTTATGCTAGACCAGTAATATAGAATAGGTATTTAAAGCCCTGACTTTAGAGATACAACAGGTATATTGAGTAATGCATTTAAAACATTTGGCTTTGAAACCAACAAGGACTTAAGCAGACAGGCAAACATTGAATGTTGTATGACATGGCTTATTTACAACAGTCTAAAACTCATTGCTTTAAGCACTGGGTCTTGGCACAGAGAGATGCTTCAGAATCCCTCCAGACTAAATTCAGGCATTGAGACTTTACCCTCACAATACCCTGCATCAATGTCCTCTCTCCCTTTAGCTGAGTAGTACTCTCCCATACTTGAAGATTTAAAGCTCATGAGAATAGTTTAGCCAGGAAGGCTAAACTAATTAGACTCATTTTGAACCCATTAAACACAATAAGGTCAAAAGGGCACAGTGACGGGGCACCAGACAGCAGTCCACTGTAACTAGAGAACAGAAGAATTTTATTTGGCTCTAAGCTTTGAATCATCAACACAAGCAGAGCCTCACCTCATAAACATCCCATAAGCTTACAATAACAATCTAAAATGGAACAGCACCTACTGAAAAAAAAGAAAAGAAAAACAGGCCCAATGTTTCCCAACAGAAAAGCTCTTCAATAATATATGTCAGAAACAATCTAGCCTTTTTGGTCCCATCTAAGACTTAATAGTGTACAGTTGGCTTCAGTTTGCAATGGGCTGAAGGGCTTTTAGCCAAATATGTTGAGCCTGTTGGAAGTGATTAAGGGCTATCTGGAGAATAGAGCTGATATGTAGAGCCAGTTCCATCATGAAAAGAGGGAGTTGAACCTGAACAGACCAGACGATGTAACAATCAAGACCCCATGATGATGAGGTGTGGAAAACAGAGGGTTGACATATGTAGCCCCCCTCTATGTAATGGTAAGAGAGTCCTGACAATGCAGGGCATTTGGTTTATTTCCACAGATGTCACTTTTGTTATTCTGTTCTAATAAACATTCAGTTCAGCAGTGATTCCAATACTTGTCTGTGCTGTTTCAAATATATATTTAATATCTATGGATAGAAATAGATTCATTTCTTCAGAATCCTATAGAGATAAATAGAACTGTATTTTTTCATTTAAATAAAATCTATAAATCTCTTATAATAATAATAATATGTCTGCAATAAGACAAGATAAAGTTAAGCAATTAAAGGGAGATCAAGCTCATGATGGAAAGTAGAAAACCTTGATCACCTCATTACAAATGTCTTGACAATCCTCTTTTAAGAAAACTTCTCCTCTTTGCACATTTAAAGACATAAATAACCCTATTGGAACTTGCTGACACTTTAATTGCTAATTTCAAAGTTTGGTTTACATACTGCTGACCCAAGGGCTGATTATTCTAAGATACGCGACAATCAGATCATCTATGACCACTGAATGCTTAGCTTCTTAAAAAGCTAATGTTGATGTACTTACTAATGTTCTGATATAACAGATGGGCTATGTAAGCAATGAAACTGATAGATGCTCATTCTTAATAAAAAAATAAATAAAAAAAAATAGTCAATCCAGTCTATATAAATTGACAACCAACACAATATAGTCCCCCATAAAACAAAAAAAAAAAACGTTGTGGTGAGAGAACACTGGCTCAAAATCCTATCATGTGATGTATCATGTCCTGTAAAAGCCACAGTCCTATGTTTTATGGTTAATACCTGTTAATCTCAGCTGTCCATTTGTAGTGCTGTAATATTCCAAGTCCTAAAAACAAGGATAAGACTGGGTTACATTTTTATTTGAAGGTTTAATTTGACTATTCCAAAGGAATTTAACAACTGTGAATAAACATTACATCCCAATACTACATTCTCATTATGTATGTCAAACCATTCATTACATTCTGTATCTGCTTGGATGAAAAGTGAAGAACAGGGAAAAAGAAACAGAACACATAGTTGCAAATGTACTACATAAATGCAAGCGTGCACTAACCTGTGTGCCATTTAATACATTTCCTGCTGTCTTTTCCTCAATCTTCTCTCTCAGAGAGCAAAGGACTTGTTCAATGTAGCCTGCAGTACTGACCACTATCTTCTTCATTGTATGCTCAGGTATGTGGAAGTTCAGCTTGGAGAAAACTTTTCTGAAATGAGAAAATGTACTCATTTCCTTTTCAAGTCTGGACCAACAAAGTTATTTATTTAATTTAAACACTGTTAACTAAATCATTAAAGGAATAATTCACAAAAAAAATAAAATTCTCTCATCATTTACTCACCCTCTTTCCATCCCAGAAGTGTGTGACTTTCTTTCTTCTGCTGAATACAAACAAAGATTTTAGAAGAATATCTCAGCTCTGTTGGTTCTAACAATGCAAGTGAGTGGGTACCAAAATGTTGAAGCACAAAAAGGCAGCATAAAGGAAATCCATATGATTCAAGTGGTGAAATTCATATCTTCAGAAGCAATATGAGGTGTGGGTGAGAAACAGATACATTTTAAGTCCTTTTTTTTACCAATCTCCACTTTCACATTCTTCTTCTTTTGTTTTTGGCAATTCACATTTGTCATGCCTATCGCAACCTACTAGGCAGGGAGGAGAATTTTAAGTAAAAAATTAAATTAAAATTATTACTTAAATATCGATCTGTTTCTCACTCACACCTATCATATATCCCTTCAGAAGATATGGTTTTATCCACTGGAGCCTTATGGATTACTTTTATGCTGCGTTTATGTGCTTTTTGGAACAGCAACTTTTTTGTTCCCATTCACTTACATTTTAAGAACCTACAGAGCTGAAATGTTCTTCTAAAAATCTTTATCTGTGTTCAGCAGAAGCAAGAAAGTCTGGGATGGCATGAGTAAATGATGAGATATTTTTTTTTATTATTTTTTTTGTAAACTATCCCTTTACTCTTCAATTTTATTTTTGACAAGTTTTTATATTGCAATTAAAAGAGTATGTTCACTTGTCAAGTATAAGCAGATTTCTCGCACATTATTGTCTCGATATATGTTGCCCAGAAATGCTTCCTATGTAGTCATTAACTATATTGAGACACTGTTAGTGTTAACGTTCAGGTCTCATGTCCAGTGTTATTGCTGAGGTGTAATGTCACATTCCTGCAATCCTCCGGGGAATGTGTCAAACGACATGCGGGGGTCAGATAAGCAGTGTGTGTTTGTTTGCATTACTGTCTGCGTGGAGAACCAATAAATACACTTGCCTGTTCAGAGTGCTCCAGTTACACAGCTTCTGTTGCGTGGAATGAGCGGGTGTGTAGTTGTGCAGCTCCACCAACTTAGGGAAGAAATGCCTCACTACTTCTGCAGCCATAACTGCATATGAAAATGTTAAAATACGTATTGACAGTCCTTCCTCAATAAAAATGCGCGTGTACAGAGAAGAGTAAAATGATAAGATTTAGCCCTATATTAGTTAACAGTAACCTGTCATTATACCAGCAGTACGTGAGATACGGCCTGATTTTTTTTTAACTAAATGGTCAAATGCAGGATAACCATGCTTAAAATGTCAACAATTGTAAGATAATTGTTTTGCCTTGTTATTTAGTTATTTATTAAAGGAACTAAATACCTCCATCGCTGAAATCTCTTGTTATATTCCGTTTTGGTCTAGAGAGTGGTATTTTATCTATCCACGCGTATAGATCTTGCAAAACTTCTTCGTCTAATAGTTTAGGACTGTCCATAATTTGAAACAAGCTTTTGCGTCAATAAAAGCTTGGTTGTTTGAACCGTTACTAGGCAACTAAAAAATACAGGGCGCGACAGAGGTCATCTCGTTACTCTAGACAATGCGATTCAAAATATCTCAAAATGGTAAAACTTTACTAACAATAACTGTACATTATTTAGTAATCTTAGTTTGGCTAATATTAATTTCTACATATACTAATATTGTTTAAACATTAAAGCTGTATACAATAGCTAATGCATATGAACTTACATATTTGAATACATTAACATAAGCCACAATCAATAAATGCTGTAAAAATATTGTTCATTGTTAGTTCATGATACCCAAAACATTCAATAATATTAACAAAAAGAACTTTATTGTACCGATATATCTTAGAGTAAAAAAAACATGAGTGATTGCCAGCAAATTACAAGAAAATGTGAAACACTTTATTATAGTTCACAAATATAAAATCATACATTATAATTAAGATTTATTTTCAGAATTTCAAAGAATAAAATCAGACCAGCTGAGATCAAAAGATTTATCTTAAACTGTAGGTGGTCTAAAAACAAATTTTTGCCTTTGTCTGAGGGTAAAAAAGCACAAAGATCACAAATCAAATTTTAAACTCAACAATTAAGTTTTCAGAAACATATAAAGACAAAATGCAAATATAGGCAAACAAAGGACAGTGAGTGTGCTATTTTACGGATTCACAAGGCACTGAATGCATCCAGTGGTTTTGTTCAAAGAAGTCTAATAGGTCTCATATCTTGTAAACAGTTCAAGATGTGTAAAACTAAGGATTTTATTTATTTTTTTGGCATCAGAAATTGCTCAATTCTTCTACCTGCTGAGAGATACAAAGTATACTTGAACTTTGGAAGCACTAAACTTATTTTTGAAGAATTGTTCTTTATAACATATCAGACTTTTTCTCTGCTACTTGGGAGGCAATATGATTCTGAAGGAGGGACTTTGTAGACTTGCATGGATTTAACTAGATGGATGTTGGATGCCCTGTATTGACATTTTGCTGGTTGTTTTCACACACAACTGGAAATGGCTGTTAACTGCGGCAAATCATATTCTTTAAAAAACAAATAAAAACATAGAAAAAATAAACAGAAATAGGCCAAAATACAGCAACAGAAACATACAGTACAAAGTCGTACCAAGATAACAGAGAAAGTGAGTGAGTGCAAATGCTTCATGTTATTTTAACATCTCCTTTAACTTCATCTTGACATTCCCAGCAATACCACAAAGAAAGATGAGCTTTGTTCAGCTCATAAATTGTTCCCCCTGTTTTGCATACCAAGCTTCTTCTGAAGCTCCCAATGACTCAAACTGTTCCAAGTCATTTGGGCCTGGCAGGTGGTTTCAGTGCTACTTTCTGGATGACCTACAGTGAATGCAAAAGGACAGTAAAACATTGACATTTAGTTATTTAGTCAAATAGACAGTCAGGCATTTTAATGAATAAACAGTGATTTTATAGTTTCCAGGAACGGTTACTAAAAAAATTAAAAGCAATAAAACATGTTAAAGGGGTCATATAATGGTACATGCACTTTTTCAAGTTGATTGTACTGACATGTGTGTTGGCTGTGCCTGTACACAACCATCCTATTATGATAAAAATCCATCCAGTGTTTTTGTTTTAATCTCCTTATATATTTTCCCCTGCCTCAAATCGAGCCGTTCGACCGTGTGACGTCACACGGTCGGACGCCCCTCCCAGGATTGTTGATTGACAGTAGTGTTTCAACACAGACCCGCCCTCGCTCGTGAGCGAGCTGTCAATCATAGTCCGTCATCATTGTTGATACACTGGAGCAGAATGGCGCCTAAGCGATTGTGGTGTTCTGTTCTTCGGTGTAATAATGAACACAGCAGTCATTTTCATGTTCCTAAATCTGAACCGCTGAAGACGCAGTGGCTGAGTTTTGTTTACGATGGGAATATTCCCCACGGGCAACGTCAATGCGTTCATGTTTGCGCGAATCATTTTTCACCAGACTGCTTTATAAACGAGGGTCAGTATAAAGCTGGTTTTGCTAAGAAGCTGCTGCTGAAAAAAGATTCGGTACCAACTAATTATATTCCCTCTGCACCTCCAGAAGAAGTAAGTGTAACGTTTTATTAACCTTTATATTAATCTTTGCAAATCGCTTGCACGCTTCACAATGAATGTGGCTAATGTTTACACTCAGGGTACATTACGGCATGTTTTCCATAACGTTACGACGTTCTCAATATAATTCATAATCCCACGTTTATAATGAACAACGCGTTATGGTTATTGTGTTATTAAAAACTGTGTACGCAGGTGTTACAGTTAACATGGTAACACTAAGTTACACCTGGTTTACTTGTATGTTACTGATTAAGAAGTAATGTCAAAAAACAGTTATACGGAGAATAACTCCAGAACGGAGGGGCGGGGTGACCAAAGCTCATTATCATTTAAAGTCATATGCTCTGAAACGGCGTGCTGAAAACAGAGCTGTTTTTGAGCAGGTAAAATTTGTGTTTTCTTAAAATACTAATGAGAATTTTTTATAAAAGTATATTACAAAGTTTTCATTTAGACCCTAAAGATTCATATTAACTTGTACAAAAATGGCATTATAATCCAAAATGTAAATTCACCTGTGGTGGAGTATGCACTGGTAGTAACCCTGCAGGTTTTGCTAGAGGCACTGGAGGTGGCTTTGGTTTAGTCACCTATTTGTGCAAAGAAAACATAATAGTATTGAATAGGATTTATGTCACTAGCATCTTGGGTTAGCTATTGACTAAACAAAGAAATAACTAGAAATTGTCTCTTACCAGTTTGGGCGTCAGTTGTGGTAAAGGTCTTGACGGAGATAGTGGTTTAGATGGTGGCAATAGGGGTTTTGCCTAGATAGAAATATCACAAGAATTGACATATGCATAATTCAAAATGATTTACTCTCGCAAAGTTTTTGGCTTGCATGTCATCTTCAAAATTAATTGAACCGACAAAAAGATTTTCTAGGCCTCACCTGAGGAGGATGAATGTTTCTGGAAACAGGTGGGATGGAGGGTTTCACAATCTAATAGAATATAGATGTAACGTAAATTTGTTGTAAAACTATCCAACCAAGAATATATTGAAAATATATTAAAGGGGTAGTTCATCTAAAAATGAAAGTTCTCTCATCATTTACTCACCCTCATGCTATCCCAGATGTGTATGACTTTATTCAGCAGAACACTGAACAATTAAACTTTTAAGAAAAATATCTAAGCTCTGTAGGTCCATACAATGCAAGTGAATGGTGATCAGACCTTTGTAACTCCAAAAATCACATACAGAAAACATAAAAGTAATCCATATGACTTCAGTGGTTAAATCCATATCTTCAGAAGCAACATAATAGGTGTGGGTTAGAAACTGAACAATATTTAAGTCCTTTTTTACTCTAAATCTCCACTTTAACTTTCAGATGTAAAAGTGAAACTAAACAGGCCCCACATGTGACTTTCAGATTTGAAAGTGAATGTGGAGATTTAGAGTAAAAAAAGGACTTAAACATGTTTCTTACCCACATCTATTATATCACTTTTGAAGATATGGATTTAACCACTGAAGTCAAATGGATTACTTTTATGTTTTCTGTATGTGATATTTGGAGCTACAAAGATCTGATCACCATTCACTTGCATTGTATGGACCTACAAAGTTGAGATATTCTTCTAAAAAACTTTGTGTTCTGAAGAAAGACACACACATTTGGGATGGCATGAGGATGAGTAAATGATGAGAGAAGTCTTTTTGAGAGGGGAGGTAGTTTAACCTTTTTATTTAAGAGTAACTACCTGTTCAATCCTATTTTGTGTTGGGTCCTTTGGAGGCTGTGAATAATAAAAAAGGTTATAGGTATTCAATATGGACGTAAGACGAAATTCCTACATTCTAAAATGTAGGCACAAACAGAACAGCTTGTTTTAGGGGCAAATGAATGATCTTACCATTGGTGCTGGTCTACAGCTCATAGCTGAAGCATAAAGAGCTTTGCAGGTTAGAGTAGAGGACGACTCAATTAAATTTGGATGACTGATGCGTGTTTGTGCGCATCTGGGGCTGTTCTTTGCACTGCCCGGTTGGAATGCTGGATTGCACTGGCCTGAGGAAGTGTGGGTGTCCTTCAAAAACCTTTTAGATGATAATTGAAAACATGTCCATCATTAATAGTATTGCAACTGCAATGCATTCAACCACTAAATGAAAATTACAGTAACTGGTAGTTCATGAGTTCAGATTGTACCTTTTGTTTTTAAATGCTGCATTTATTTTTCTACGACACAACATTGCTCCAATGATAGCAGCAATCAGTATCAGGACAACTACAGATGTAGTCACACCTATTATCACAGCGCTTTTGCCTGTAAATAAAAAGCACACATTTGACATCATCTCTGCTCTCCTCTACACACAATGTGTTTTGCATGGTCAGTGAATGGATTGGCTCACTCATAATACATGAAGTAGTACTGATCTTGTAAGGATGTAAGTGGTATTACTTTTTGGAAATTCTGACAGTTGAACATCACAATAGGGTGCTGCCCAGCCTGGATTACAGTGACATGTTCTCTCATGGTTACACACCTTCGTAATATAAATAACAAGCTTTAGTATCTATATGATGCTCTGACAAACCAGAAATCTCAAAGGAATATTAAAATCGACTTCTACATTTTAAATACCTTTAGCACATTCAAATAATATAACTTTAAAAATACCACAACATGACAAACATTGTATGTAACAATACTTTCTCCTAATTCTAACAGAATAAAAATAATTATCATACAGATATGGAAAAATACACACCCCACGATTGTTGCATTTATCAGAACAGTTCTCAGTGCCATATATACTAATGTCCAGACAAAGGCTGTTGTAACACACCTGTTGATAGGAAAAGAGATGTTTGTTTGTTTTGCTGCATTGTGAACTGCTTTTATAAAGTACACATAAACATAGCAGTGCTCAGACAATTTAGCCTATATACAGAATAATGTATAGTGAGGATGTTTTCAAATATAATGTTATTTTTTATTTATCAATAAACTGCATAGAAAGTGCAGTAAAAAAAAAAAAACAAATCAAACAATATTTGGTGTGACCACTTTATACCTTTAAAACAACACCAATTCTCTTAGGTACAATTGTTCACCGTTTATCAAGGTTGTTGGCAGATAGAATGGCGAACTTGCCACAGTTCTTCTATCTACAGTATATATGTTTAATTGCTTTAGTCTCTTCATGTAATCCTAGACTGACTCAATGATGTTGAGATCCAGGCTCTGTGAGGGTTATACCTTCTGTTGCAGGACTCTTTGTTCTACTTTTATTCGATTATATTCTATTCTATTCGCAAAAGTAATGTTTGGTAATCAAATTATATTTCCAACTGACACACTCTTCACACAGTCATAAAGGAAGAGGATATTTAATTTTCTTGCCTTATTAGTACCACATTTGGTGCCTGTAGGAACCATCCCCAAGTCTTCTGTGGTTGAGGAATCCAAAGCCATGTAGCAGGTTATTGATTCCAAGGTTACTCTAAATTTTTTAGCTGTTATAGGGAATAAACTCCCACCAGAACAGAATAGTTTCCCACACATCATGTGCCTAGAGGATGTGAGATAATTGTGTCATAAAAAAAAGAAAAAAGGGCAGATCACAACACAAAAGATTTCTTGTTGAAAATATAAATTTTGGTTTTCAACATCAAATAAAACATTTCATGTTACAATTTAAGTTACACTTACTCAGCAGATTTTGAAGTTCTGTCATATACATTGTGCTGAAAGCAGGAATTGTCATCAACAACAGCATCTGAACATATTGAGAGATAATTACTTTATTTTACTAAGTTGGTTTAGTCATTCATTCCTTGTTCTTTGGTGAAATTCATTAGGCAAAAAACATTGATTCAACAAAAGAAATGTACCAGCATAAAGAGCAACCCTAATTAAGTGTTTTTTTAATGACCAAGTACCTGATCCCCACAGAAACTTGCAGTGTTCCTGATGTGTTGGACACTGTCCATTGTAACAGTAACCCTGATTAGAATTGCAGGGGAGTCCATTCATCTTATAGTCATCTTTGGGACAGAAGACTGACTCTCCTGTACAGTACTCTTCCAAATCACAGTCATGAGCACTTTGTCTGCACAGACTGCTTGATTTCTTCAGCTAGAAGGGAGGATGAACAAGAGACTAATGAAGGTTCTAAACGACAAATAATTCTCATGTCATATATGGATATACTGCTTTAATTTAAGGGACATTTGCTGATACCTGGCAATTGTGGCAGCACTCCCCATGTGCACAATGGGCACCTTCGACCAGCAGACAAGTGGAGGCATTGCAGCAGGGATTGTTGCATTCCTGTAATCAGATGAAATCAAAATTTAATGTGCAAACAAAATATCCTTTGCCAGAGTAAATATACTTAAAAACATATAGCTATTTGTAACGTAGTTCAGTGGAAAGGAGGAGGCGAGAACCGGCTTGCCAATATAAACAATATTTTAATGAATAACTTAAACAAAAGACAAAGACACACGCACACAACGGACAGGTCCGTAAACAATCTCTCTCTCACATCCTCCGCAGTCGGCCTTTATCCCTCTCAGAGGCTTGATTAGCCTGATAAGGGACCGGATGTGTAGAATCACAACCCGGCCCCGCCCTGCCACACTATTTTAGTGATTTCAGAATTGAACTGGGAAACTAAAGTTGCAACAACTGGGAAAATTGTAAACCAACATGTCAAACCTTGACAGTTCCGCAGTCACACTCCTCGCCTTTTTCCACAAAAGCATTCCCACACACTGGGCCCCCATATAGTTCGCCATCATCTGGTATATCTAGCAGACAGCTGGCATCATAATTCTGCAAAAATGTCTTTAAGGATGCTTGACTGCATGCACTGAAAGAGTCAGGATAAACACTCCTGTGGGAAGATGACATTATGGTCTGTAAAATAGTAAAACTATATAGGAAAGAAATCATGGTCACATGTTTCTTGTTGTGTCATAGCATAAGTCTATGTAAAAAGTGTTTTTAATTAGCCTCACCCAATGGTGTCTTGCATAATGCAGCCCTTCCTAGAGGAGCACCCACAGTTTGCATTATCATGTGACATGCCCAGATTATGTCCCATTTCATGGGTAATTGTAGAAGCCACTGCAATGGGGTTTTCATTGTGGTCCTTTGTATAGAAAAACTTGTCTCGTTAATGTTACCACAACCAAAGCTTATTTCAAAACATATTTACTTAATGATAAGATAATTGTATTTTTTTATTTTTTTTTATTTCATTTACTAATATACATGCTTGTAAACATACCTCATTCACAGCACCAGAGGATGGAGAGCACATAGCATTCATTGTTGCCAACCCAACAGTGGATCCCTGAAAATCTACAGCACTAAATGAAAAAAGAAACCTTAAGCCATTTTCTCAAAAACCAGGGTTAAAGACCAATTTTAAACAAAGAGTATTCAGTTTTAAGTAAAAATGTGGTATTCACATTAAAGAGAATGATTAAGATAGGCAGCCAATGACTCACGTAATAAAATGGGCATTGTCATGCTTCTTCCTCTTGATAAGAATGTCCTGACACCATTTTAAAAATGTTGCCAGAGTATCATTCGGTATATAGCTGACATCAATCATGTCCCTTTGAGACCAAATCTCAAGCCCAACCAACATGACACGTATGTTTAAAGGTCGGTAAAGCTGAGAGTGAAAGCAAAAGAACCATAACAAAAAGAAATACATAAAAAATAAAATTTTCATAACTGTATAAATTCATACACTGAAAATCACATACTAAGAACCACACAATAAACACATTAATTTAAGAACAGAATTTACCTTGTCCACATGATTAGCGACCAACATCATTCTTGCTTCAATGTCCTTTAAACTCCCAAACCTTTTGTACTAAATAAAATATCATCTGTATTTTTAACAATTATAAGTACGACACAGTAGAAACCAAGAATTATTTGTTCATTAAACTCCATTTATACCTCCATATGATCAACGACCAAAACCAACTCAACAATCCGCTCTCTTCCACTGGGGATTTTCTGACGAGCAGATGAAATAAAGTTATTCTCCTTAAACCGTTAATTGTACAAATGTTTGAATATTTCTAATGGCTAAACTAAACACACTCTTCATCTCTAAACCAATCACATTCATCACAATCTTAGTAATTACCATATTTTTGCTTTTATACAGCCCACTAAATCTTGGACGAAGGTCATTGACAGTGTCATTAATGTATCCAAAAGCCCCCCGCTTGGACCTTAAATGCTCTTGTTTGTATATAGCATGGTCCCCATCCACAGACTCTTCTAGGGGCTCAATTAAGTAAACTTGCATTTCTGCTCTCAGAAATCCTCTAAAAAAAATGTAATAAAAAAAAATATATAAAACTTTTGAAGGAGAAATGTTAGGCACCTGAGTTTAAGCATGAAACATTAGTTGGAACTGAACTTATATTAAATAAGTAGTCATAGCAGATACTTTTATCCAAAGACACAGTACACTTTTTAAAGCCACAATCCCCCTGGACCTTCAATATATTTAAATGCCTTGCTCGAAGGCACAAGGAACCAGCCCAAATCTTTAACCACTACACCGCAAACATTGATGCCACTTTACAATAAAAGTTATTTAGAATTTAAATAGGTCTATCTATATGCTATTCACTAATACCTTTATAGAATATAAAGTATCAAAACACTGACTGCTACTTTGTTAATCCTCAGAAATGCAACTGCCATGTTGAAATGTCAGACCGTATTATTCTTTAATGTACAAAAAAAAAAAAAAGAACTGTACGTGTATGTAACAAACATTAGACATAAGTTGATCAACATGAAAATGTTTCCTTACTGCATTCCAGAACACAGACCAACACTGACAGAAGAATCCTCTATGTCCTGTATATATCCCTGATAGTAGCAGTGGTCCTGAAGTGTGCAAAAAAGCACTATTAAACAATAATATACATTTCATAATCATTACATACTATATAATAATAATCTAATTACGTTCGCTATTTTGCTGTTTAAACTTACAGTATTGCCTGAAGTTTCCAAAATCCCATCTTCGTTATAATGTGCCAGAGTGTAATGTTTTCCTAAAAGCTCTCTACATGTGAGGATAGAAACTTAGTTTAATTAGTGTGAACACAAGGCACAGATTATTTATTTGCCACAGCATACTGTTTACAGCATAAGTTGATTTTATTTGTCTCACCTATTTCTTTGCAAAGAAATTCTGAAGTTCCTCCCATCTACAGCTAGAGC
This sequence comes from Xyrauchen texanus, assembly GCF_025860055.1. NCBI lineage: Eukaryota > Metazoa > Chordata > Actinopteri > Cypriniformes > Catostomidae > Xyrauchen > Xyrauchen texanus. The sequence continues at coordinate 19,585,984 of NC_068299.1, read as the reverse complement.
ATATTCAAGTTTTTCAGGATAGGTCTAACGGGGTAGCAGGCATTCATAAATAAAAGTAATCTACTTCGCTGGCTTTTAACTAATAAACCTAAGATATACCAATAACATTTTGGTCTGCAAAAGTAGATTGAAAATGACCGAACCTTGAGAGAAGAGGCGCTCCTTTTCGTTCGCTCGTTCAGTGCCTGAAGTCGGACAACATCATAGCGCATCACATGAGGTAAAGCTGGATCCGCTGCCTCAAGAGTCTCTGAAACGCACGAGGTAAATAATGAATCAGTATTTGTGATCAGAATATTAAAGGCTGATTTTTATTTAGCGTAGTGAAAATTCTCTGCGCTCACCCGATGTATAAACAAAAGAAAGCAGTGATATAAATAATCCAGTGTATCGCATGATTAAATGTCCTGCAGCACCTCGTCTCTGGTGCACTTTTGGGCAGCTGATGTAGGAACTCGGCTACTTGAAAACTTACTACTCCGCCTCAGTTATCCGGTAAATTAACATAAAACGATTACGACCTCCTCATCCGGTCACACTTGAGTCAACGGATCTGTAAACGTATCAAGATTTTCGTGTAATCGCAATTAATAATTTTAAAAAAAATGTGTTTGTTTGTATGGAAAATATATGATGCACGTTACCGGAAAAGTTATTGATTAGCGTAAATGTAATTAATAGTATTAATTTGTAGGCTAATGAATGGAAATGGCAAATATAGGCTACTTTCCGGCTGAGCCCCGATTGTAGCCTATAGATGCTCTTTGATTATTATTTAAAATAAATCTTTATTTATAAGCCGTCTACTCACAAGTTGAAGCGCGGAAGCAAGTAGTGTGGAGTTCTTAGATTTTGCTGACATCTTGTGATTATATTCTGCAGGTGCAGTTTTTATTTTACACGGGTCAAACAGATATTAAAGGAATTGTTTACCCCAAAATGAATATTCTATGAATGTGTCATTTTAGATGTGTATGACTTTCTTCTGCACAAACAACAATGCAAACAAAGATTTTTAAATGAATATTTCCCCAGCTAACAATTTTTGGTTCCCAGAACGTTCTGGGAACGTTAGCTCCTGGTTCCCAGAACGTCCCCAGAACAGATATGCCAACATTCCCTGTTGGTTAGCAAGGAAAATGTTCTTAACATAAATAGAACATTCCCTTTAGGTTAGTAGAATGTTCCCAGCATGTTAGGGGAACGTTAGCAGCAGTGGCGGAGCTTTGAGGTAGTCGTGGCCATCATGGATCTAAGCCTGGCCACCAACATTGGCCACCCCACTCGCAATTGCTGTCTTAGTCATAATGATAAGTGTGGGTGAGAAACAGATCAATATTTAAGTCTTTTTGTTTACAATCAATTTCCACTTTGACTTTCAAATTTTTCTTCTTTATTTTTTGGTGATTCATATTTTTCGCCCATATAGCCACCTACTGGGGAGGGAGGAGCATTCATAAAAAAGTACTTAAATGTTGATCTGTTTCTCACCCACATCAATAATACCTATAAACATAAACTTAACCACTGGAAATGATAACATAAACTTAACCACTGGAGTCGTATGGATTACTTTGGTGTTTCTCACCCACATCAATCATATTGCTTCTGAAGATATAGATTTATTTTACTGGAGTTTTATTAATTAGGCTACTTTTATGCTAAGATATTCTTCTAAAAATATTTGCTTGCCTTTTGCGGAAGAAAGTCATACACCTCTTGGATGGTGTGAGAGTGAGTAAATGATGAGAGAATTTTCATTTTTGGGAGAACTATCCCTTTAATGTGAATGTAGTAACAGGCTAATGTGAAAGGCAATAAAAGAAAAACTAAATCTTTTTGAATGAGATTTTGCTCTTCACCAAAAATAAAACTTGTTTTAATAGAATATAATAATAATAATTTATTATTATTAATAATAATAATTATTATTATTGTTATTATTATTACGTAAACGTGCGTGCAGTCAAGAGACTTTTATTTTGGAAGGGTTTGACACGGAAGCGCGTTGGTATTCTGTCAGTGAAGGAATGCTCATAGCATCAGTTACTATACTGAAATTTTTAATTTTATGCTGCAACCTGAATTAATTGAACTTTTAGAATCTGGTAGACCAATAATTCTTGCAGATAATATACCAGTAACTGAAAAGAGGGAATTTTAATTTGCATTTCAACAAAAAGAAAGAGTGGGCGAAGCTGAAAATGCTGTTTCACCATTCAGATTTAGACCTCAGCGTTACAAGAATATTTTATCAGGAGTAAAGCTTAATTTGTTTCTGTTAAATATTACATTTGAAAAACTTTGTCTCCCATCTGCCAATATAGCAACAACAATTGCATGTTTAGTTCGGAATGTGCTAACCTACTTAAAATTGGTGAAGACATTTGAAAATGACATAACTGAAAACTAACGTTATGTGTGATGTGTTTACCACATAACCTGTCTTATTATTGTTTCTTCTATTGGGTGGGGATGTATCGGAAATAAATACCGTTCAGCGCTAAAGATAAATATTTCTCTCTTGGGCGGGAATAAAGCACGTTCATCACTCCTCACTTTTATTCCCGCTCCGCGCACGCGCCGTATAAAGCATAATTTACTGTACTTACGAGTTGCTGGTGAGGTTATTTTAACAACAGTAGCGAAGACACTGCTACAGATACTGGCATAATTCGCTTAAACTCACTGCAGAAAACAAAAATTGAGTAAAGTGATACTATTTTCATCTCTCTGTTGTGATTCAGCCGACTCAGCTAAGCCAGTTTTGTGTCAGGACAAGTTAACGTGCCGCCTTAAGACTATAGCGTTTAAAAAAAAGAAAAGTTTTTGCTAAATTAATCAGCATGTTACGAGACTTTCATAATATAGAAATTTTTGTCTTGTGAAAATTAAGCAGAGATGCCATCATGGCAAGGAAAGCCTATTTATCCTTAAATTTATCAATCAGATATTTAATGATTTACTATTATGTAAATTGTTTGTTTGTTGGTGGTAGATTCTCACTTTATGGAAAATATTAAAATGGTCCATTCAGGCTTTTACATTTATATACATTTTCTCTCAGGGGACACCCCTGAACCCACAGTATTTTATCTGTCAAAAGTCCTCCTATGTCCCATACAAAGATTCTGAATTTAAAAATATTTCAACAAAACTGGAGTGCTGTCATTCAGCTTCAAAACAAACTGTTGATCATATCTTTTAATATTCACATCCAAGTGCCCTCGACTGATGAAGTCTTGATTACATTTTTTAATCTTTTGGAAAAGATCTCTCAGACCCAACTAGATGTCTCTGGGCCCCCAATGTCCTCATCAGGATTTTTTTTTTTTTTTTTTTTTTTACAAAATACTATTGCTGTCAACATGGAAAGTTATACAAACTATTTAAAAAAGATACATAATTTCTTAGCTATATAACTTCTGACATCATGTAAGCTACATAATGTCTGATGTGAGAGACCGGACCTCTTGGAACTTTAATTGAGTACCCCTGATCTACAGGATGCAGTAACATCTATTGCAGATGATTACCTGCCTCCAATGTGAGTGAGTGCCACAAGTTGGTCTCATTATCGGCATTATGTTTATTATTACTTTGCTCATTTTATAAAATCTTTATATGAATTGTAGATCTCATTGTGACAGATCATAATGCATTATAATTGTTCAAACAATAAAATTAAACAATTAAATTACAGTGTAGTTGTGTAGTAGTCTGAACTGCTACGGTTATAAAGTGGGATTAATATATCACTATCTCACCTCTCTTCCTAGCATCTCAGAGTTCAGATGTCACATTGCGGGATGCATACAATTATTTGACACATTGGAAGGGTACAAACACCACTACAGTTCATTGCATCGACATGTATGCTCCAACTGCAAATGCTCTTTTCCGTCAAATGGACTACTGGACATGCACATATTGGAGTCGAATGACTCTCTCTTCCAGCCCATGGCAGAGAAGCAGTGCATGGTAATATCATTAGCAACACCAGAAAAGTTAGTTGTCATGAGTGCCACATATGTAGAGGGATCCATGTTGTCGTATGGAGAGCTGTGGTCACTTTATTCACAAAAGTTTTATTGAATGGTGTCAGAATATGTGTTAGATGTAGTTTAATATAACTCAGCTTGATGAAGTTGATGATACTGTGCCATTGTGGTTTAATTAGACCTTTCAAAAATATATGTCAAGCTAATTTATATCCAGCAATTAATTGGTCCTACAAAATGTAATTGAATGCTGTCTTGTATTAAATGATTTGGGCGTATGCCTACCAGGTAAGAACAACCATATCTGCTGTGAACGTCCACAATAAGTGAAAATACCACAAAAACCATTGTTAAAAGTTTAGTTGTTTTTTAGTTGTGCAAACTAATGTGAGACCAAGCATCTCATATGAGCAGTGAATTTATGCCACTTACTGGCTTTTTTGTGGCTTTTAAAATGATGTGTGTGTGTGTGTGTTTGAAATAGCATGGAACTTCATAATTATTTTATAGGACAAAACATACCAGCCGTAAAGAAAAATATAGTACACTTCCCCTTCTCCCTATAGGCCTACACTCACGTCTTGAACCAACAAAAATACGCTCTGCTCATTTGTTGGAAAATTGTATCTGTATGGTGATTTAATCTTTAATCTTGCTTTTCAGGATGAGTGCTTGGTTGAGGGATGTGGACTGAAATTCAAAACGAGCAAAGAGGAAAGAGCATCTTATCAGAACACATAGCTATCCAGCAGACTTCAGATTTGACAAATCAAAGAAGAGCGGAAGGTTTGAAATTAATACTGAGTTTAAATTATGGCAAATATTTGGAAAAAGAGATTCTTAGTTTACTGAATTAATTGTTTTTTATTTGTTTTTTGTAATCAATCCTATGGTACAACAGAATTCAGAAGGATGCACATATGAGAGCTCTGAGTCAATGGATTTGTCTCTGACTCGAGTCAGAAAGCCTGAAGGCTGTAGAAATGGATCAGTGCATGCAACTAATCCAAAGCTACAATATTCATACAAGTGGGTTGACTCATTATCATATTATAAATATTTAAATATTAAATTGTTGCCAAATATCATTACTCAGTGATCATAATTATCTATGATGACTGTTATATATACAGAGTTCCACCATCCATTTGCTTCAGTCAAGGCTCAGTCAGAGGGTTCAAAGGAGGAAGAAGGAAGAAGTAGGCCTAAGCTTTCATTCTTTGAAAATTTGTCATGCATTCGCACACTTGGTAAATGTACAATGTGTTTTTTTTCAGAGCTGTATTAGTAAGTTTTATTTTTGCAATAAAACTTTTCTCAAAATAATTGTTTTTTTAAATGTCTGTCCCCTTTATATATTTTACTCTGGATGAGATGTATAATCAGATGTGAAAGAGTATCAGTTGTGCTGAGAAGTTTTGCAATATTTTCCAAACAATTAAAATCAATTTAATTTATATATATGTCTAACGCCGTATAAAGGTACAAATGCATTGCAATGAATGTGTGTTCTCAAATGTTTCAATGAGATTTTGATTTTGTATCTTAATTAATAGCGTATAAAGGTTCTAGTACTCATATATTAAACATTGACTATTTTAAATACATTTTTATTTAAAGAATTGCATTTTTTACTTATTTTTGTTTCTTTTTAAAATGCCTTTTTAACATTTAGATTTAGGAGTATTCTTTGGTGTCTCTTTGAAATTATTCACGCTGCCCGTCACACAAAAATCAATTTAGCGTTGATTCCCCTTCAATTGAACATTTGCCAAATCCCTAATCGTCGGTTCTCTAAATCTTTAATGTAGGCTACTTATAAAGAAAAAAAATGAAAAAACTGGTGGACATAGTAATGACATTGTACACATCTGTCTCTGTGAGATTTATTGTTTTTAATGCAAAAGATTATTTTTCTAATTTGTATATACACATGAAATATACAGTAATTTACACAAGATAAATGTAAACAGTGTATAAATATCAGTAATCCTATTTGGAACAAAAGGGGAATGCAAAAATCTGTAATATATACGTGTATTTACAGTAATAAAAATCTAGTGATTAATCTTACAACCTAGCAAACTAACATACATGTAGCCTACTAAGGGATAATGGCTAATCAGACGAAAAACCAAAAAACAGGTCAAAATCCTCTTTGAATCCAACAGCACGTAAAAAAAAGTAACAACGATTGTTTGTGAGGACAAGTTCAGTGAAGTTACACGATAACGGGCGATGCTTTTCTTCATTGTACATTTCAATGGAATAACAAGCAAGGCTATTAAAATCTGGGTTTAATTGGGTAAACATTAGGTAGTCTGTCAAATTATTGACAAAAAAGAAAGAGTGAAAAATGTGAGGTTTGGCCGACCTGTTGGCAGCGTGCATTTCGAAACTTATTGCGGGGTACAATCTCTATAATATTTTGGTTTTCGTGAAGATACGACATGTAGAATATTGCTCACATTGACATCCATTTAGGCCCGAATTATTTATTCTTATGAAATGCAATTTCATAAGACGTAGTAAAACTGAAATTATTTTTTATCAAGTGTAAAATATGCAGGAGTGTTTTCACATCACATATCAACATGTGAGTCCCTCTGCTGATGTGTGCCCCAGTTGAAATAATCTCTTGGAAATTATTTTCTTTTATAGGTAAAAATACATTTAGCTACATAATTGTATGTCTGCTTAATTCTATATTATACAAGATAAAGTTTGTATTAAGGGCGGAAATACATTGCACACTCAAAGCCCCCCATTCCAATTTTGGGACCCTCACTTTTGGAGTAAACTTATAGCAAGAGTCATTTCTTTTAAATTTGGATAATTGCTTAAGTTCTTTAAAGAGAACACATTTGCTCTTTTCACTCGTCTTTTGACTGGCAAAAACACAGCAGTTATTGACGGTGAATTATAGAAAGGACGTGCTTCAGTCGGTTAAGACAAGTAATACATTCCGTAGGTTACTGGCCCACCGAAAAGTCCTGGGACTGGTAACGCAGGTCTAGGGAAGGAACTGGAGTGTCCGTAGAGGGATGGAGAACCAACATGTGTTCCTAGTGGGAACGGAAAGGCGAACGCAGGTAATAATGGCTTGGTTGCAAGTTTCAGTTTCTCTAACTCGGCCTCTTGGAGTCTTTTTGCCTTCGCCCGTCTGTTTTGAAACCAAATTTTAACCTGAGTCTCAGTGAGATTGAGTGAATTGGAAAATTCCGCTCTCTCCGCAATGGAGAGATACTGTTTCTGACGAAATTTTCTCTCCAAAGCAAGTAGCTGCGAGGTGGTGAACGGGGTCCGAGGTTTTCGGTTGTTTTTATGCTTTCTGAGGGTGCACGGGGGTGGACTTGAGTGCCCTGCAAAACAAAATTAAACACATTAATATGAGAATAATTCTATTACATTTTGTATTGATTTGCCGCACGTGATAGTGGCTGTTTCTAACTGGTTTGCACTTTTTTTTTTTTGTTTTATTATTAGGATTTCATTAAGCTTAGGGTGCGAAATCAGATTAGCCTGTACTTCAAAAGGTATATGTAGAAATCTGCAAAATCCATCACTCTTTCTCAATTAAATGTAATGCCCTAAAATGAGCAACTTTATGCGTTCTTTGCATAAGCATTATTACGCCCTTGGACTTCCTTCTAAACAGCGTCACATACATCACATTGGCCATCATGCAAACATTTTATAACTCGTTTCAATAATAAATTAGCTTGATGAAATATGTATATAATTATTCGAGGAATGTGGTAACCAGTCTATTTGCGTTTATCTGGCTAACAAATCTTTATTATATGTCATGCGTCATTGCATTAAAGTGCGAAATGTTTTGACAGGCTTCCCATACTGTGCTGTGATATCTGACCACTCACTTGGCGGAGAGGTGTACGAGGACGTCTGAAACCAGCCGGTCTGTCCCTTGTCACTAAGTTCCTCCATATCTCCTCTCTTGCAGTCGGATAGGTTTGAGACGCTGTCTATTGGGATCTTTCGATCTGCGTAAAGAGCCATTGGTGAGAGCCTCAGCCGCTCATCTGCACCGGATGTCGGAGATATAATACCCGATTCAGATGACACGTATAAAGTCCTTGTGGTCGTTCTGTCTGATATTAAAGATTCCACGCTGAATGGAAGACACAAAGCCTTGCTTTTACATCCTTTGACAGTCGCTTTATCGTTGGTTTGAGCCTCCTCTTTGTCTGCACTTTTGCGTTCCGGTAGTTTTCCTTCTTGGGAAAGGTGCCCCTGAATAGAATTCATCATGAACGATAAAGGGGCCATAAAATAAGAATATTTGAGTAGTCCTAAAATTACTTTTCCAGCGCTGCCTGCCCCTTGTGTAGTCGCGCTTTTGCGACGCTTGCCTCGATCTCCTAGCTGAGCGCACTCCCAACTATAAACGTCCAAAAGTTCTCTTTTTTCCTTGCCGCCCTCCAATCGGCTTGACATGTCACCCACATGACTTTCCGCATGCTCATTTTGATTGGTCAGAGCAGTTCCTTTGAGACGTCACAATGATTTTGAAAGAAATGTTGCATGGTTAATCATACTTGTCTTGCCGAGGTGGTTTATTGATTGCTCTGGGGGCTCCAGACTTGAAGTCAAGGAGCCATTTGAGAAGTTTTGTTGCAATTAACCAGAGGGGATGTCTGTATAGCGGGCCTCCATAGGCCTACTCATTAACTGAAGTTTTATTGAAAACATACAGCGAAACAAACCACTTCCTTGCCTCTGCGTCTGCGAATTTTTGTGAGAATTTCTTTAAGACAACAATAGTTATTAGTTAATGGCAATTTAACTGCATTTTGGTTTTATTTCTCGCATGTGATAGTAATTGGACATACCAGAGTTCTTCTTTATTTTCCACGGAAAATATTATAAATGTTGTTTTTTTTTTTTTCTAAATTGTGTCAGGCTTGCTTTTAAAAAACGAATATTAATAAGTTGAATAGTATTCAATGACAAAAAAACAACTCTCAACTTTTTCCTTAATACTGTGTCTGGACAAAATGGTGTGACTGAATTGACGATGATTTTGTCACGCTGCATTACGGCAATTTAAAGCCTGTCTTGGCCCTTTAAGCCAGCAAAAAGCCTCCATGGGGGCGCAACTGGCAACCTCATAAGTCAAAGCATTTCATAACGCAGACTAGCCCTGTTTTGGAAGGCGCCAGTCTCGGCAAGATCAAAAAGGAAGCTACCTCAGGGAGAATATGCAACAGTTAACTCCACTTAACCAATTGTCCTCGAAGAGTTTAATGTCAAGGCAATAGCCAGAGGGCAATCACTTCCCACAGACAGCGCGCACCACTCGGTTAACTGTTGCCTCACTGAATGCCTCTTGCAGAAGCGCTAGACTTGATCATTTTTATTTACTCTGTAGATTTATTCGAAAATATAACAGGAAAAAATAGGGTAGGTGGCTTACAGTAAATACATTTTCTACTAAAAACGGATTTGGGCATGTGTGCCAAGATGGTAAATGCACTGAATAATGAATGTGTGGCTCGTTATAACTCGAATAATTAATACGTTTTTTTTTTATTATTTAATGTTGAATTGTATATTAAATTGAATTTCTTTAGCAGTTAGTATTAAAGTATTTTTAAAAGTTTTGTCTTCATGACACATTTGGTTGTAATTATTATCTTCAAAGTAGCCGGGGGCCTGCATTTGGATTATGACATTAATTTCATGCCATTGGAGACCTGAAGAACTCAAGAAATCAATTTCTTTCAGTGCTTTGAATTTTAATTATGCCATTTACTATGTTATTGTAAAACATATGTTCTTGTTAATAGCTGAAAACTTTTTTTTAGAAAACTAAGAGTTATTGTGTTTCACCTCAACAATTCAAATGGATCCATTAAAGGTCAACTGTTTGCCTTTTAGCCAGAATATATTTTAATCAATTTTAAATGATTTGTCGGTCAAAGACTGTTCTTTGGCAGTTCATCTGATTCATACCATTTATACAATGCCATGCTTGATATTTTAAGAGTGCAGGTTAGAAAAATTGGTTAGAAACATTTAATAGACAATTGCAGAAATTTGTCTTTTTGAAAACTGTAGAAATTATGCCTAATGCCTTATAAGGGCTAGTGTGCAAAAGTATGGTATAAACTACTGTGTATTTGTGATCTATCTATCTATCTATCTATCTATCTATCTATCTATCTATCTATCTATCTATCTATCTATCTATCTATCTATCTATCTATCTATCTATCTATCTATCTATCTATCTATCTATCTATCTATCTATGTTTATCTGTCTGTCTGTCTGTCTGTCTGTCTGTCTGTCAAACACTTTGAATTAGGTAACCTTGTAGCTCATTCAATGGATCTAAAATATCTTAAAATCGAAGAATGCTTTTCTGCAAAATCCTTAGTGAATGTAATTGCTAGGCCCATGTAACCTCCTCCCATGAGAATACCTCTCCAAGTGTTCTTCAAAACCAGTGCACATATTGAAACATTTACAGAGGAAGTGGTTCTCTGCTTTATTACAAAGCAAAATACTGTAAGTAGTGTAGTGTGCATATGTGCTCATTTCCCCAAAATGGTAGAAGCTGACAAGGTTAAGATATCAAAGAGCCCAAACAACTTTTATGTATACAAAACTGGGCCATTTATTCACCTGTTCACTACACTGATTCTGGAGTGATGTTTTTGCAATAATTTAATAACTGATAAGGAGAATCTCAGAAACATCACATTTGTTGCTTTTAAAATCGGTTTTGCCATTACTCTAGTAAACAAAATTTGAATAGTGAATATTGAAAAGTATATTTGATAAGTAATTTTTTGTGTCAAGAGAGTAATTCAAGAGAGAACAGAAATTTAGCTCACTGAAACTAATAAACCAGGATTTTTTTTTTTTTTGGCAACAGAGGTCAAAGTTGATATGCTAGAAGACCCCATTAAGCTTTCTGTCTGAGCACATCACTGTTGCCTTCTGCTTCTATATAGCTATTAAGTCATTTCCTTTGCGTCATCTTAGGATGCTATTTTATATCTGGGGAAATTCAGTGTCACGTATCTTTCCTCCAGTCTCCATTGACTCTCAACCTTTTTTTATTGAATAATTAATTTTTCCTGTTACTCTTCTTAAGGTTAGTATAATTGCTCGAAATGTAAACACAAAATGTTTTTCTTTGGAATCCCTTATGATTTGACTATTGCTGTGCCAGTGGAACAATTGCTCTTAAGCAGCACAATTCTGTTTATGTTAGCCCTCTGTGCATGAGTTCAAAGTTTTGCAAAGATCTGATTCTTGAAGGAATGTTTGTCTATGTCCAAAGGGGGTTACAAAGATTTCTCATCCATCCTTAACTTTGATTCTCATGTTTAAAAAAAAAAAACAGGCAGAATTGCATGTTGATCCTTCTTTTCAAAGGGAAAATTGTTGGGAAAAGTTGTGCACGTTATAGAGTGATGTGTTTAATAATCAGTATGTTTGTTTTTTTATTTACTAAGAAAACTTAGTGTGTTTTGTTGTGAAAATTGAGTCCATGCAGTTTAAGAAATATTCAAGATTTACATGGCCTTGAATGAGATTTGATAAATTCAGACTAATATTCCAGAAGAATGCTAGCACTGGATGGAATACCATTTGTACACAAATGTGTGAAATAGCTACATTTCAAGTTTCATTGCCATCATTTTGGACCGAGTGACATTAATAATTCAAGACATTTCATACTCTCTCCAGCTGTGCAGACATGCTCTACGTTGAGCCAGTCACAGATGTGTGGTTACGCCGTAGTTCAGAGAGGATAACCCCTCTATATATGTCCTTTATGGAGTTTATGGTCACATCCCTATATCTCTGTTGTTTTACTGCTCTATTTTGTAATCTCATCCTAGCATGTTTGTGTCTTTCTGATCTGTGCCCCATTTCTCTTTGGACCATGAAGACCATGAAAATGCAATACTTCTAAGCATATAAAACATCTGACTGTCATATTCACAGATTTCGATCTTCATAACAAAGTCTATGCTTCTCCATACTCATGGCTAAAATGGACTGTCTGCAAACATTAAATCTTGCGGCATATCCATACAGATTGTAATGGCATCATGTTATAATCATAGGCTTTTATGCGACCAAAGAAAATCATTGCAGAGATTTCAAAGGATATAAGTAACCATTTTAAATGAGACCAGTGTTTTTGAGTACTCTAAAGCACAGAACTTGAACTTTTGGCTTCAAAGTTTTTGTTTTTTAACCAGATCTTGTTCTGTTGGCAAGTCAAGATCAATTTACATACGCACATTACAGTAGTCCAATTTTGAGTGTTTTCATCTTTGCATCAAGCTGTGTCTTAGTGGGGTGCAGTCTGTCCATGGCTCTACTTAAATTTGGCAACTCTTGAATCCATTGTACAAATAAGGTTCTCACACAAGATTCAAGTTTAGACAATTATTATTATTCCATTTTGTATATCCATTTTGTATGTCATTTAGTTGTTATTGGTCACAGATTTAACTCTGTCAAGTAAACATATTTATGCTGAAAAACATTCATAACATTTTCTATCTATCCTATTATCTTTTGCATTTTTCATACATATACCTATATGAAATATCCCTCTTGAAGGATAACTTTATAATGTTTGGCTTTAGGCTTCCAGGGTGGTGTTCTGTTTCAGATATTTCCGCCTTTGACTCCAGAAGTAATTTCTGTAACAGCGTGGAGGCAAGTAAACTCTGTCAGAAGTCATTACAGACCTTAAAAGTAGATCTGTCCTTTAAGGTCGCCTAGGAGTAGAATGTAAATTTTCACAGTGTAGTTGAAAGTTGGCTGATTCAGTGCAATGATTCAAACACTACAGTCAACTAGAGACTGAAATGCTTTCAGAGCCATTAAACACAATAACAACGAATAAAATGTGATCCTGCTAATTGTACCTCTTTAAAAATGTTAGAAACTGCAATCTATAAAGGAATCTGTGTCAGACAACAGTGAGTATGCAGAATCATTTAAACCCTCATTGTGTTGCCATGAAAAAAAAAAATCACGTTTTGTTGAGCACCTGTTCACTTCAATTCTAAAGAGCATTGTGGGAAGTCAGACCAGTCTAAGATGAAGTTGTTGCCACAAGGCACATGATGTCCATTAACTGACCACTGACATGAAAAATCAAGCAAGTGGCATCAAGCTCCAACAGGATTACATCTGAGCATTGTTCCAGGATTTTAAAGGGACAGTTGGAACCTTAAACCCTTGGAGTATCTTGTCAGAGGCACAAAGGGACACAGTTATAACCCTCTGTGAAATGGTGGCCAAAATTAAGCGTTGATGTGACAGAAGTAGGCAGACCACAACGGCTGTATCCCACTCATGGAAAAGTAAAACTATTATTTACATCTCACAATCATGCCTTTGCCAAATCTGGGGAGAACTACCTCTTGTATAATGATTATTGCTGTATCAATTGCAGCAAACAAGAGCAGCAATATGAACCCAGGGTTGTGTAAATGTTAACAAAACAACGTACCTCTCTTCTCTGAGGTGTCACTAGCTGTTTCAGTTTATTTATTTTATTTCTCATGGTTCTAGTCACTTATATTTAAGATGGGGTTTTTCACCCTGAGCGTTTGTACATTGCATTAATGCCCTTGAGAGATACTCTCTTGCCAAACCAACTTAAAAGAAAGTGTCTATTTTTGTGAAACATAAGCATACAGTATGTTAATGTGAATCAGGGCTGGACTAGTAATCTGGCATACCAGGCATTTTCCCGGTGGGCCGAAGCACTTTGGGGCCAATCAGGTGTGGACTGGCCGTCAGGAGAAACGAAGGTACACTGTAAGAAACTTACAGTGAAATTCACAGTAATTACTGACAGCACTTGACAAGTAACTTACTGTAAAAAAAAAAAATCACAAGTAATAAACTATTAGCAAATGACAAGTAACTTACTGTAGAAAAAAATCACAGTAATTGACTGGCAACAACTAACAAGTAACTTACCGTAGAAGAAAAAACTATATTTTTACTGTGTTTTTACTTACAGTAGCAACCATGTAACTGCAAAATAAAACACAAGTACTGCTTTTTGTTTATGGTAATAGTGTTTTACCTGTAAAATAAAGCACAGTAATGTCCAAGTAGTATATTTTTGAATACAGTAGAAGTGTTTTAAAATAAAATATAGTCATTTCCAATTTTAATACTGTATTTTTTAATTTACAGTATCAGTAATGTAACTTAAATAAAACAATTTACAGATTACCAGTATTATTCAGATAAAATAAAATTTTACAGCATTTTAAAAATCTTGACACCTTTTTAAGCTTCAACAATAACTGCAGAAAGACAGCAAACAATTAATTTAACTATTTATTCTTAATTGTTGAACATTAACAAACATAAAAATGTTTATTGTGCTTAATGGGTGAGCATACCATGGTTACCGCACACATACACTATGAAGTTGGTCTTCCATAACATGTACAGTTATCTTCCATGTCTTCTAAACAGTGGATAACTGACAAGCTGCTGCAATCTCTAAACATTTAATATATTAGCAACCCTACAACAATGGATATTAATATCCCAAAACATGAGGATTGCATATTTAAAAACAGTGATGATAACAAATCAACATAAAAAATATGAAGCCATTTCTTCTGCCAAGCCATTTTACAAATCTGTAGTTGAAAAGGCACCGTTTGGCAAATACATGATCTCAATTCTAACATAAAACACAATATATATAAACACTCTGAATGCAAACAACCAAATGCAAAAATGGTGGTAAACAATTGAATTCCGCTGAAACAAAGCCCACTCATAAACACTGGGATTTTGGGGGAGTTGCCATAGTAAGAAAATGCTGTGATAGATCTGGCATGTACTCTATAGTAAATGAAAAATCTATTTGAAGTAGACAGCTTAAAAAGTAACTCTAGCTGTGTCTCATCAAGTTTTGAGTCTTTTGTGTTTACACAGGTAAACGACCCAAATAATATCAGACCAAATTAAGTATTACATCTTTAGAAAAACCTCAATGCTAACTGCAAACACAGTGTACTATAAAGATTAGTGTATATAGTACATACTTAACAGTTGGTATACTTTATGGAATTTGGACCAAGCATCTGCATTCTTAACAGTTCTATTTAAAACTTAATTAACATATATAATTTATTTTATAACATCATTACACCTTATTCCACAGATGAACAATAGTGACTTAGCTAAGCAAAAAGGTTTATGGCTCCTTGCGTCTTAGGATCTTAGTGATTACATCACTATTCAGTCCATCAGTTCCACAGTACTGTTCCACAGTAAAATGAATAACAGATCCCAGAAAAATAAACAATCTTAGTAAATAAAATATGAAGTTAAGTGTATGAAGGACAGGGATATTTTTGACCTGTGGTAGATCAGTATCTTTAGTGGTGTGTAGGCAATCTGACATTGTGTAGGCAATCTGGCATTCATGGGGTGGAGTCGTGGAGTTATGGAGTTGAGAAAGAAAAGAAAACATATTAAGCCTGTACCCACACATAAGCTACTCTACACAGTATGTGGATAGGAGATAGACTTTATGGATAAAATGTAAGACTTTGTGTTGCAGATGAGCATGGAAGAACCGTTACTCTTTCTGGTCATTTGGACAAATAGCCTATAAAATAGCATTTTTTTCACTTAGATGCACTTACAATCGGCTCTCTCCAAGCTGATTTTTAACTGTCATGTAAATGAGGTATAATTCTCCTGCAGAACGTCGATTTCTCTGCCATGTATATGCATAACTGGGTTTCTTGTCAGCTTTTTACAGCTACACATGTGCGTAACACTGCAGACAGAAAGCACAGCGGAGGGTCTGAAAGGAGATCATATTACATGTAGTGATTCATCCTCATATTTAAACTAGTCTGGCCAAAGCCTAAATAAGTCAGTTTCCAATGCTGAAGATTCGATTATTAGTAAAATACACATACTGTTGTGCTATGAGGAGGAGCTCTGCTTCATCTTCCTGCCTGTCCTCTCACTATTATCAGTCTGCTCCAACCGATACACACACACACACACTCACACACACACGTTGTGTTTCCATGTTTTTTGGGGACTTCCCATAGACATAATGGTTTTTATACTGTACAAACTTTATATTCTATCCCCTAAACCTAACCCTACCCCTAAACCTAAACCTCACAGAAAACTTTCTGCATTTTTACATTTTCAAAAAACATAATTTAGTATGATTTATAAGCTGTTTTCCTCATGGGGACCGACAAAATGTCCCCACAAGGTCAAAAATTTCGGGTTTTACTATCCTTATGGGGACATTTGGTCCCCACACAGTGATACACGCTCACACACACACACCAACACACACACACACACACACACACACAAACACAGGCACGCACAAAAGCCAGGACGCAGCATCTTTTGTCACTGTACAGATAAATCAGTAAGCCACTCTTCAAAAATAATGTCAGGGATTGAGGGGAAATGTGGTTACTGATCTGCTGCATGTGTATGCAAATTTACAGTACACATGTCAATGAATAGCCATGAATTTGGCACAGGTGGGTTCAATGGTACAGTATATAGCATTAGAAAAAGCCACATTCTGACAGATTCAAAGACATTTCATGTCCAAAAATATATTGACTATGGCCATTTATTACAAATGATAGCCTACTATAGAGTACAAGGTTAACCCTACTCCAGGTTTCCCAGCATTCAAAAGTAAGCACAATCAATTCAGAGTTTCTGAGAGTTATTTTCTGTTGTAGGACATTGTTAATAACATAGAATGTGCACATACTGGTGGTTATGTTTGTGATTACTCAAGTTTATTCCAACTAAAAACTGTCTAATATCATAGCAACACAATCCAAATCGTAATCTTTCTGATGGATTTGAAAATTTTGTTCAGTCAAATTCTCTGCCCCTCCCTAATTGTGACATAATAGGCAAGACTCAGAAGTATATTTCATATCAGCTGCCAGGCCAAGTATAAATATCAGAACACTGGCTAAATCTATCCTCAGTTTGTGCCTCTCACACAGAGCTGCAGGTAGCGTTAGCATTAGCAAGCCTGATAAACAGCAGGGCTACAGCTACATACTGACATAAACATATGATAAACATAAAAAATCATAAACATAAACCACCATTATGTGCCCATGACATACATCAGTCAAATGTTTGGACACACCAGTCAAAAGTTTGGACAACCTTTCTCATTCAAGTGAATGGGAGGGTCTGTTCAAACTGTTTACTAGTACTGTCAGTTTATCAATGTACTAGCTGTTTTATTGCTTGAAATGGAGTGGTGGTGGAATAGTGGGCATAGCTGTTAATCTGAAGGTCGCTGGTTCGATCCCCACGGCCACCGCCATTGTGTCCTTAAGCAAGTCACTTAACTCCAGGTTGCTCCGCGTGAACTGTCCCTGTAATAAGTGCACTGTAAGTCGCTTTGGATAAAAGCGTCTGCCAAATGCATAAATGTAAATGAAATTATTACTCATTTAGATAGATGATTTAGAGGTCTTTTCTCACTCTCTGACCAGCATTTCTCCACAGACCTCTTGAACCAGAACCCAATGGGTTGTTGTGATAAATGCTTAACTACCCAAAAAGGGAAACTGCTTTGGCCTGAATGTCCATGTGCTTAGGGTTTCCTTAAGATTTTTTACTCTGTCCAGAGGGGGCACTTAAAACACAGGCCTCAGGTGACCCAGATAAGTAGAAAGTATCTTGACCTTTTATTTGACTTAACAAGAGCTTGACCTGACCCAATCAGTTTAGGCTAACATCATGGCCCTATTCCTAAAGCCATTTGACTTCCCCACAGAAAAATCTGGTCTGCTTTAGCTCAAACTCATGTTTTTGAACAATTATAAGTGTAAGCTGCCCATGAACTGCTGAGTGTCCCAGATGAGAGATTTAACCCACCACAGAGTCTCTTGCTTGAGTACCTACATACACCTATTAATGCAGCCTCCCCATTTCTCAGTCATATATGTGTAGAAACATTGGCATACATAAAATATAATGCATAGATAGATAAAACAAAATAGTTAGTGTAACAGGGTTCACAAGATGGGTAAGGAGGAGGCGGGAACCAGAAAAACAGTCAACATAACTTTAATGACATAAATAAAGTTTAACAATCATAGACATGCGGCTGTGTGTGTGTGTTTCTCTCTCTCTCGAACTGATGCCTCTGGCTCATCTTTATCCACCTCCCGACTGATTAGGACAGTTCAGCACCGGGCGTGCATCCTCACGGCCCGGCTACTCCCTCCTCCTCGTCACACTCCTCCACCGCCCAATTTAGGCCGGGGAATCCTACGGTGTAGGTACTCTCCTCCCCTCCCTTCCTGGAGGGGAAGTGTTGCCCTTCCGGCTGTTCTTCTGCCGGCAGGTCTTCCCCGCCTCTCTGGAGCCCTGGGAGAGATGAGGGGAGTGACAGGTGAGAGGGAAAGAAAAACTTGCTCGCCAGTCCCTGGACATGCCACCACCTGGTCTTCAGCCACTCCTCCACCCCCTGGAGGATGACAGCTGCTCCTCCCCGGCAGACGGCAGCGAGTCCTCAACCCCTTGCAGATGGTAATGGCTCCTTCACTTCCTGGTGTACCG
This sequence comes from Xyrauchen texanus, assembly GCF_025860055.1. NCBI lineage: Eukaryota > Metazoa > Chordata > Actinopteri > Cypriniformes > Catostomidae > Xyrauchen > Xyrauchen texanus. Next base: position 19,567,360 of record NC_068299.1, on the reverse strand, counting down.
CAGCAGTTATACAGTATAGTAGTCTCAATATAGGATTGTTCTCTTAGGAAAGTCGACGTCCAGGAGAACATCGACTTTCAAAAGGAAAACAATGAAGGCTTGAATCCGAGCACTGCCATCCCCTGCCAGCCCTTGACACTGGTGCATACAGAACAATACAAAAACACTTCTCTTTAAAGTATAACAAAGTTTATTGATGCTGTAATATCAATTAATTATCAATACAATGCAGTCGATAAAAATCCGACTTCCAACTACAAACTAAACAGTAACATGACCAGATATGGTAACAGATAAGCCTATAATACATGAGAGGAATGTGTGTGTGTGTGTGTGTGTGTGTGTGAGTGTGCTCCTCTGACAACTGCTGGACAGACCACCACCTCATCCGATCCACAATGTCCATCAAACTTAAAAAGAGGAGGAGGATTCAGAAGAAGCAGGCCCGACGAAGACTGAACCTTGACAGCCTGAATGAAACTGCCACCCAGCAGCTACTTCAGGACTCTCTCAAGGAAAGCCTTCTGCAAGAATATCCTGATAACATCGAAGACCACTGGGGCCTTCTCAAATCCACCATCCATGATTCATGCAAATCCACCCTTGGGTATCAGTCCAGGAAACATCGGGACTGGTTTGATGAAAATGACACAGAGATAGAACAACTTATCTCCAGAAAATGAAAAGCTTTCCGAGAGTGGCAAAACGACATAACATGTGAGGCCAAAAGGACAGCACACTCTAGAGCCTAGGCTGATGTTCAGAGATTGATGAGGGAGCTCAAGAACAAATGGTGGACAGAAAAGGCTCTAGAACTCCAGAGACTGGCAGATTCAGGTGATATCAGAGGCTTTTTCAGTGCCACTAAGGCTGTCTATGGCCCTAGTCATCGCGGCTTAAATCCCCTGCGCTCATTTAAGAGAGAGAACAGAGTGATGGCTCCGAAGCCAGTTTTAGCGATCGTGGGAGAGAAGGCAACCAATAGTTTTATCACTCAGAGATATGGTGAATGGCTCGTAATCCGTCATTGGTTCTTTAATGGGATAACTCAGTGTGCCGGTCTCACCCGCGATGGCAGAAATGCACAAACAGCCCAATGTGGTAGGATGACAACACAGCAAATCTCATTCGTGGTAACAGTAAGTTACAATAATACCTTGAGTTTTATTAACAGCAATGAGCGGACCCAGCGACCCGTAAACTATACAAGCAATAGCCTTGATACACTAGAATAACACACTATAATAATCTATCTCTGCCCAGATGTAAACCTCTGTGGCATGGGGCATGGTCATGTGTATCTTAACAATATGGATTGGTTTAACTGTAACAGTTAAAGGACGGGCAAGGAGGAGGCGAGAACCGACTGAATAATCAACATAAACTTTTAATGCATAAATGAACTTAAAACAACATAAAACATAAGGACACAGACACACATGCAACGCTGCTGCGTGCATCTCTCTCTCTCTCTCTCTCTTTCTCTTCCACTCTGATGCACTGGCGTGCATTATCAGGTCTCCCTCCGCCATTAGTATAATGAGAGACAGATGTTAGACTAACTACAGCCCAGGTGACGAGCTTTAACTCTTTCCCTCTCCCACAGACAGTCACGTGAGAACGCGGGTTAAATGCGTGTTCGTCCGCCGTTTGACTCGGTTCCTTGAAGCTCTTTTGATGACGGGAGGCCATTTCCTTGCTCTGTCGGTGGGCGGAACGGCAGCTGATTCTCGGCATGTTGGCGGAGATATCAGCAAAGTCGACTCGGTTGAAGAAGGAAAATAAATATTCTTTCATCACTTCTGCAGGCAAAAGGGTGAGACACAGATTGCTCAGAGGTCTCCTTCAGACCATTAGCGTGCTTGGTGGAACACGGAGAAATCTCGGCTCGTCTAGCGAGATGGAGATTGTATGGCCAAAGTTCAGGTACGTACCTTACTTCCTCGGGCATCAAGGCTACACCTGGGAGCAGCAGGGCTGCAACTAGATGTGGCGCATACTGCCAAGCAAAGCTTAGAAGGATCTCTGAGGTTTTATACTCTCAATGACATCATGGTTGAGGGACCATTCTGTCGTACGTTTCATCCAATAGGAGTTCAGAGTTCAGAATTCCACACCTAGGTATAAAGTGAGCAAGGCTTGAAGGGATCTGTAGTCTGTTTTAGACTCCCTTTGTATGATTTGGGTGCTGTTCGTGTTATCAGGCTCCGAGTGTTCCTACAGGCTGCAGTCAGGCTTTATGATTGTATGCCTGCCTTTGTCTCCTATCTGAGTACATGAGGCCCAACAACATAACATAACTTTAATGACTTAAATAATGTTAAACAACATAGATAGCGGCTGCGTGTGTCTCTCTCTCTCTTGAACTGGCATCCCCCTTCCGACTGATTAAGACAATTCACCACCAGGCATGCGTCCTCACGGCCTGGCCATACCCTCCTCCTAGTCAGTTAGTTAATGGATTGTGGTGCGCAAAAGATCAAGTACATATTTGGAATGTTGGCACAATAAATTTTATATGATAATTTATTGTAAGTAACTCAAACCCCAACACTATATATATATACTGTACATAATATATACTATATATGTAAATCTATTCAATCTGTTTATTTGTTATATGTAGCCCGCCACTTATGCTGTATAAGCATTCAAAAATACGAAAACATAGATATGAAATGCTTTATCTGACATATACATACAAAAAAAGGAATTTGTAAACACGAGTATAGAAAGAGTTGTGAGAATATGTTGCTTAATGACAGGATCTTGAGTGGACTGGAAGTAGATTTTCAGAATATAACCTGAGGTTTTGCAGTGCCATTTTCATGTCAGAATCATTTTGAAAGCATGCTGTGAGGGAAATGCTTGAATGATCAATTTTATCATCAATTTTAATAGCAAGCCCTGACAGACTAAGTTTCAGTTACTGGCATTTTTCCAGTCACTCTCTTTTCTCTTTTCTATTCCAGCAGAGTTTTAGATCCATTACACTAAAAACAAATAACACTTAAGGTGCACCACAGAGATGACGACAGATAATTGAGGCAATTTTTCTGGACTCTAGCTGTGGGATTGAACCAAGATTTTTGAGGGAAAGCAAAGGACAATGAGCGTGGTCACGTGGTTTTGACTATAGGGATGAGAAACTAATTGTGGCCATTTTGTGGTTTAGCAAGAACCGAAGAATGTGACCACACATTTTGAATGCTCTATCCTGCTCTCACTCTGTCTGCATTGGCTATCCATACAATGAATTTGTTTCCACAAAAGCATCTGACACTGTGTGAATGATCTCTTTCTGTTGTTCAGCCCAACTTTGATTGAGGCCTGACAGAAAACCTGCCCTTAATGTTCCTGAGGGCACATTTTCCTAAGCAGATATTCAGTATTTCTTCAAAGTGGGCCATTCTTGTGCAATTTTGCACAGCGACCCTCCATGTCAACCTCTGCAAACGCATTTGTTTGTATATCATGTAAGAAAAAAAAAACTTCAGTTGGTACCAGATATGCTAGGTCCTGTTTATAAGGATAAGTCTAGAAGCTACATGTAAAAAAAAACACAATAAGGAGTGATAGTCAGCATATTCTAGCATTATTCCTCACTTGCAAAGTAAACACAAAACACAAAAAAACTAAAGTGTTGGAAACTGAACTGTGTTAATGTCAGATCAAGTCATAAAAAAACAAAGATCAAACCTGAGCAATGCCCTTCTATCAAGCACACTTTTAAGGGAGATTGATTTAACTGCTAACACTTTTTAAGCACTCAAGAGTGTTTCAAGCAGGGAGCTTTCCAAGGCAGGGGAATGTAGGCAGCTCACAGTGAGGCTCTTTAACAGGTACTCACTTGATTTAAAGGGTTTACTGTGATTACGAGTGAGACAGGGCCTGAACAAATAAGTCAGCATGATTGTCCTGAGATTACAATTTCCAAGTCCTCCCATGAAACCCAGAACAAAGAGGAAGGAGGAGAGTAGAGAGGCCCTCTGAATAAACAAGCATTACATTCTCACTGAATCTGAGTGGCTCCACGTTTATGAATCCTTCAAGCTGCAGTGCTCTCATCCATGCCTTATTCACAGACAAATTCCTGGTGCTGACCATAAAAACAGAGAAATGAGAGCAAAATGTTTATTTTACACTTAGCGGAGGCTTGTGTTTTCATGTTGCCTTTTTTGAAATGCAGACTGTGGGTTGGAGGGGTGGAAAGGGAGGGAGGGGGTTGCGGGAGGATGAAAGCTTTGTTGTGCTTGGGTTTAATGAGCTGGAAAATACAATTGCACTTTTCTGACTGTGAAAATTGCTTTGAGGGCATCATAAATTAGCTGCTGGGAGATGCTTCAATTGACAATGCTTTGTGTGATTCCTGCACATGGCTCTCTATGTGTCAGGCGGCATCTTCAGAAGGTTTTAGGCGAAAGAACGCGAGGGAATATGGGACATCAGTGCCCGGAGAGTCAACTGCTTTTAATCCCTTTTTAGGCGCTCTGCTGTTTGTGAAGTCTGTCAGACTTTTAATACTTTCCCAAATGCTACACAGTGCAATTGTTGTTAAATGTGTGTGTTTATCTTACAGCAGGAAATTAACTTGATTTATGGAGTTTATATGCAATGTACTGCATGCAATATTTGTCTAAATTACTTTCCAATTTTAACAGCGGTTTATTCAACAAGCGGTTTTCAGGTTTTGTCTCTGAAGAGCAATTTTGCATTATACAATCCTCCCACCTAAGATATATTTCCAAACAATGGAAGATGGAACTGTGCAACAAAAATCAAGACTTGTGGTCAAACGTTCCCAGTCATAGTCCATATTCCACAGGGAAAATTTCTGGGACCTTCTTTAGCCTGACCACAGCACAGTAGAACCTTCCATTGCCTGCAGTCGTGCATATCTCTACGTTCTAATGTGTCAGTCCCACTGGGTTTTTAACTTTTGCTCTATGTAATTGATGGCTTCCACACTCCGGCTGAGTTCCTCACCCCTCTCCCAGGCGATTGTTGGTATATTTCTGTGGTTTGGGCTCTCTGGTCTGTTATTGTTCTCACAAATAGATTTGCGAGAGTGGAGTGAGGAAAGAGAGCTGGGGGAGTTTTAAAAAAGTGCCCCTCTGATATTTAGTCAACTCTGAAGGGCACTTTTCATTCTGTCTTTGCAAGCTTGGCACATGCCTTCTGTTACTAAGTGGCTTTGCATTGAAAGACTCCACAGCTTCTATTCTTCGAACCACTAGGTGCCCAGACTTACAGCTCTGGCAGCTGCTGGGCCCTCCAAAAGGCTCTATAGACCGCTCACTGCAGGTGTGCTCTCCTACCAGAACAATTTCCAATCAAAAGCCCTTTTCAGGCCACTCAATGGGAAGCTGACTTCGTATGTGCCACTGCTCGAGAGGAGCATTCACAATGGACGCCTTCTCTAAACAACATTGCTCATATGGAGAACTGCCATTCGGCCTTTTCCTCTCTGGTTTTTCTGTCTACGGTCAGAGCCAACAGTTGGCGCAAGTTGCTTTTTTCAGAGAGAAGACAGGCAGCTTTTTCCCCCTGCAATTATCAGATGAGTTGTTACACATTACTCATAAGGTGTGGCTCTCCCCTCCTCTCGCTTTCAAATGCCTCCTCTGTTTTTCTGAAGAAACTACTGGCAAGCTTAGACGTCTATTCATTTGGCTACTTGAGTGTAATTGCCCAGCTCTTTGAAGCCTGCGAGAGGCGGGCGATTTCGCCCCTGCCCACGGGCGATGGTGGCGACATCTCCGGCGACCTCTGTGAGCCCCTGCAGTTGGCGGAACACCTCCACCAGGGCAGCCACCATACAGAGCAGGAATAATGCTGCCCAGGCTGCTCAATTTCTACTCCTTTTCATCTCTCCCTTTGAAACTTTTATTAACAACAGCTTTCACATTCATATCAAGACACTTAAGTGGACAAGGGAGCTGGGCTTCCTGATGCTGATGGCCCAAAGTCACCACTGCGTGACTTTTCCTCACAGTGGTGAGGTCTCAGTTCACACCAGTGTGCCTACGTCCCCCCTTGGCTTTCCTGTTTTGCGTGTAATCTGCAATATTAAAGAAAAACTTGCTTTTTAGTTGTTTTGGACATAAAGTCTTAATCATGTCCCTTTATTCTCTCTCTCTCTCTCTCTCTTGCTCTCTCTCTCTCTCTCTCTCTCTCTCTCTCTCTCTCAATTTCAATTCAGCTTTATTGGCATGACAGTTTTATAACAATATTGCCAAAGCATTACAAAGTTGTTTCTATATAGATTTTAAATAAATAAATATAAAAATCTAATATAATCTATAATGTGAAAATATAATATAATATAATCTATAATATAAAAGATACAATAATACAATAATAGTGAAAAAACAATCTCTCTCTCTCTCTCTCTCTCTCTCTCTGTGTGTGAAACCTTAAATGCTAAATGTTAACTGATGTTCTTAACTAATGTTAACAAATGGAACCTTATTGTAAAGTGTTACCGTAATAGTGAACTATTAAAAATTGAAATTCTTTCATAATTTACTCTCCCTCATTTCGTATGACTATTTTTCTTATGCAGAACACAAAAGGAGATATTTTAATGAATAACTTGGTCTGTCATTTCAGAAAAATGGCATCACTTTAAAGCTTAAAAAAGAACCCAAATTGTCATAAAAGTTATCTATTTGAATTGTGCATCATATTTCAAGTATTTTGAAGGAATATTATCGGTTTTGCACAGCGACAACTCAAAAAGTAAATTTTCTATGAAAATCTTCATGTGTGCATGAGAGAAGCTCGATCACAGTGGAGTGCCTTTCTATGCGAGAACTTGCACTGTTTTTAGCACTAAATCAAGATATTTAATACAACATTTCCTTTTGTGTTTCACATCAGACAGAAAGTAATTTGGGGTTCGAATGACATGAGGGTAAGTAAATAAAGACAGAAATGTCATTTTTGGGTGAACTGAAGGTATTAACATGAAGGGAACTAATGACATAGATCCTCTGTTGGGATATTTTATCTTTTAGATAAAAACGGATTGGTTTAAAATATCATCCATTGTAGGATATAGCATAAAGCATTGCATGTGCCAAGAACAAAATGCAAAGATGGGGCAACCTTATCATAGACAGCCTGGAATACTTTGAAACATCTGTGTGCCAGAACTAATTAAGTTTGTTAAGTAGATGTTATCAGTTCTGTTCTAATTTCACTAAGTACTTTTGGAGGGTTTTCTTGAATCAACTCCACTTGTTATTGCCTACCTGGGGCTGGTTACTTTTCTCTTAATTACATTCTCAATTCGATAAGGTGAATTACTACTCTACTTACTTGTTACCTTGGACAAACAATTTAAGGCGATGGAACGCAGATGGAATTACATGTGCTTTAACATGCATTACAACATAACTGCAGAAATGTGCAGAAAATGCAAGAAATCTAATTTGGTTCAATAACACCCACAATTTTCAAATGTTTTATTATTTGAATAATAACATTATTAATAATAATTGTATTATTATTATTATTATTATTATTATTATTATAATAATAATAATATTATCTGTCTTAAATATGTTCATGTAATTTAAAGTTTTATAATCAGATATATAATTATGTTTAATTTCCCGAAGTTCTCGTACTTTTCAGTGCATGCGTATTACTTTCATAGCTATATGTACAGTTAGTTTTATATGTACAGCTAGTTTTATATGGCTTAAAGGCCTTTTCCATTGTCACATTTAAATAAAATAAAGGTCTTTTATTGTGAAATTAGTTCACTTCCTTGTCTAGTCATGTGATATCCTGTTTCCCTAATGTTCATGTGTCTTGTTCTCATTGGTTTATTGTCTTGTATTTTCACTAGTTCATGATTTAGTATTCTTGTTAGCTTGTTATTAGTTAAGCCTTGTCTTTGGTTGTCTTTGTCATGTGTTTGCCCATGTCTTTATATTTAAGCCCTCATGTTCTCTAGTTATGAGTCAAGTCTTTTGAATTCACAATTTTAGGATTTATTGCACTAAATAAAACTGCACCTGGATGCTGCAATTCATCGTCTTGTTTTCATCCTGCCTTCAGCCTGCGCAAACTTTACAACTACAAGCTTATTATTCTTCGCTCCATAGAAGTCCTTAATGATAAAGATGGAGACCAGGTAGACACAAGACATGCAGACCAGGCTCTCTGAGCCCTTTGTCACCATCTTGACATAATTGGTCAATCTCAGCTGAGAAAGTCCGAAAAACGAAGTAATCGAAATCTCTCCCACAGCCCAAAGCTAGGCATAATGTAATGCAAAAACATTATCTATCATGTGGTAAACAGATCTGGCTGTTGGATTAATTCATAGCTGTAAACAAAGTTCAGGTTTTCAGCTATAAAGTTAAAATGCCTCCTTAGTTTAATATTTAAGATCTAAGTTTGCTGGTAGGGTGTATTTAAACCACTGCCGGAAGACATTATGTCCTGTCTCAAGCCGAAGAGAGAGAGAGAGAGAGAGAGGGCTATTATGGGTTTGATCTGACTCCACAAAGCTCTGATGATAGTCTCAGGAGGGTAAGAAAGTCAAGAGATGCTTTCATAGTAGCATGGATAAAACTAAGCCTGAGGAGACAGCTTGAGGAGACTAAACTACATCGCAGACTTCGTGCAAAGCATTAGACAAAATACATGTAATTAAATAGTGATCTACATGTCGCCATTGAATGAACACCAATAAAACCGAACAGGGTTATGAATATTGCCTGCTACTTGTATTATTTGCTTTGAGGTTTTTAAGAGAAGCATTTCTCAAGTCAGCTGGTAACAATTTGAGACATATTAAGGCAAGTCTTTGGCAAAGAACTTCCCTTTGGGATATTTCAGGAGTTGACATAAACCAATAATGCAATTATAATCCAGTTTAGTGAGAATCACTAAGTTCTGCATTATTTATATGAGGCACTGTTAAAAAAAAAAGAGTCCAAGCTTTCCTGTTGACTTTTAGTAGCTTGTTTTATTTTAATACGGCCCAGTAAAGTGTGCATTTTTTCATTGCCAAACTATGGGGTGCTACACTGTCTTTTGGCAGAAACTTAATCTTTAATCTTAAACTAAATTTTTTACAATATCGTAGAGTAGACTGAGAATGGAAGAGTAAATGCAAAATGTAAACATTTATTTTAACACTAACATCAGAGATTTCAGAATCACTTTGTAAATATATGCTAGAAACATCAGAACTTACAACAGAGGGCACAGAAACTTTCATATTTATGATTGATATTTTCTTTGGTGTCAGTTTGGTAAGGGAGCGTGAGTCTTTTCCATACAGAATGAAACAGAATGTTTGGAGACTTGGGCAATATTCAGCATAAAATACAAGTAAAAAAAAAAGTTATTTGGCTTCAGTTTCATGAGTGGGTATGTGAGAGCTGTACAGAATAGTGTTCACATGGGGCATTCATTATCTTAACAAGCACCATATTTGACCTTGGTTGTATGTTTTTCTCTGTATGTCATGTCCTATTACTGACTCAAATGGCCTTCTTGGTGCAGCCTTTGAAGAAACATCATATAAGCAAAAGAAATGTATGGATTTTATACATGTATGCAGTTTCATTGCAAATTGTATGAATAATCTCTTGTATTAGCTGGTAATCTTTAATAACATTTCTATTAATTCTAACATTTATCATGCATTTTTGTATGCTATAAAAAAATGTTTCCGACTATAGAGTTCCCATCTATATAATGTTGATAAAGAGAAAATCCTTATTAAAGGGATAGTTCACCCAAAAAGGAAAATTCTGTCATTATTTAGATGCCCTCATGTTGTTTCAAACCTGTAAGATTTTTTTTCTTCTTCTGGGGAACACAAAATGAGACATTTTACAGAATGTCGTGAATGCTGACTTCTGTACAATAGTAGTTAATAGTAACTCACTTTAAAGCTTTAAAAAACACCCAAAATTGTGAAAAGTTGTCCATCTGACCGAAACGTTATTATGTCAAGTGTTCTGAAGACATACAGTCACTATGCATGACCAATAGACCTATATTTTATTTATTATTCACTCTCAAATCAAATCATTGATCAACTCGTGTAAGAGGCCAAATCATATACTGCATGTCATCATGTCAATAACATCATATATCATTTATTGTAATTGTATAACGGTTTAATAACAGAACATGTAATGAACCAATTATATTGATATTGGAGCTTTAAAGTGTGTCACTAACAACTCCTGCTGTGTGTAAATCACTGATTGCGACATTCTTTAAAATATTGTGTTCTGTAGAAGAAAAAAGTAATATGGGTTTAAAGCAACATTAGGGTGGTTAAATAGTGACATTTTCTGTCAAAAGAAAAAAAAAACACTTTGTAAAAGTAATATTCTTTTTCACCTTTACTTTGAACTGCCTGTTTACAGATTTTAATTTGAACACAGATACCAATTGGACCCTGTGCACCCCTTAAACCATAGGAAACCTATCTGGCTATCTACATTTTTATGTTTTCTTAATTTATTATAGCTAATAAGTACAATATGTTTCCTTTTACTTTAGACACAAGACATGGAGAAAAGCTTAACAAAGAGGATGAAAATTGGGCATGGAGAGACTCTAGTGATAAGCTACCTTGTTACATTGGTATTGTATGTGGTTTTTACAGACATGTAATTAGGGTTTCTGAGGTCTGGAGCCAGACAATCGTAAGGACAATGGCTCTGAACAATGGGCAGGCTGTGCATGTGAGCCCTGTCTCTCCCTGCCCCATCACACACAAGGATGTCTAGTTTAGTGGAATGACATACAATTAGAAAAAAGGTATTTTAGGTCAACCGCTTGTTTTGACCACTGGCTGTTTAACCTGGCATATCTTTTTGTATCTTTTTTTAGAGAAGACCTATGTTAATCTGCTCTGAATGAGGGGGATCCTTTTTTTGAAAGCCTTGTTGTTATCTCTTTGCTTAAATCTCTTATGATAAGAGAGCCAGGGACTAAAAATGGTTCAAAGAACATAAACCAAAAATGGAAGCCATGTAATTTTCGATTGTTTCGGAGTGAAAAATGCTGGTACACAATTATAACCGGTTAATATCTTTCCAATAATTTTTTCAAGAAACCAAAGGCCGAAGGGTTTATCACAGTTAATCTTTGGAATTACACCACTTTATGTTGCCTGAAAAAATGAAATGTACTTTGATCCTGAGGGAAACTGCTGCATCACAAATGTCTTTGCCTAATTGCCTGTTGTGGATGTAGTATTCTGTGAATGAAGACTTTATTAACAACTATTTATAATTAATACACATACATGCACGGTTAATCCAGATACAAGGAAAACATTATTAGAGGTAAAAAGTACATTTCTCGGTTGTTTTCAAGTCTTTATTCATAGATATGATGCAGATTCTATGCTGCCGGGTTTTGACTGAGAAGCAAATCTGTAATAAAAAATTTAGTAAATTAAATGTATGCTTGTTATAATTTCTATGATGATAAATTCACCACACCGGAAAAAACTTAATGGCTTATTTTGGTGAGGCACATGGCTTATTTTTTGCTTTTATTTTCCAGAACACATTGCTTATTCGAGATCTGGCAACACTGCAACTTGTATTTCATCCATTAGCTCAAAGTACTGTCATTCCAAAAAGAATGAAACAAACCATTCTTTTATTTTGTTCTGACCATCTGGAAAGGTGGCTGCAGAACTTTTGAACTGGATTGAAAAAATTATGTTTTTGCTCAGAAAGAATCAAAATGAAAAACATTTTTATTTTAGTCCCTGAAGAGAGCACTAACACAGCTATCATTTTCAACACAATTTGAAGATGAGTGAGATGTGACACTTAAGCTGATCAGATGTGTGTTACAAAGAAAGCTTTGTTTGGTACTTACTTCCCAAGCGCTTCTTGTTCTTTAAAGACTTGGTATATTGGTGACCAATCATGTGATCTACTATTGTTTCAGATTGTTTGTAAAAACAAAAGCAAATACAAACAAACAAAAAAACTAACAGAAAAAACCTTACTTTGTGAAAAATAATTTCTGCCTGATCTGACACTTAAATGTACCTTTGTTGGTGTAACCTAATACATTCAAGTTGATTCAGAATTATTTAAAATATTTTTGACTATAATAAAATCTTGCAAGGTTATTTTTTATTATTATTTTTTATTCAGATTATTTTTTTACACTTATTTTTTATCAAACATCATGATACACAGTGTATTAGTGTATTCATGTTCTCTGTTGCCAAAGCCTTTTAAAAATTGTCTTTATTATTTTATGTCTAATCATATTACATTCAATTACACTGTAAACTACACTGTTATCCTCCAATTGTTACCTTAAGAAACTTTTTCCATCATTCTTTCCTGCCTTTCTAACCCTTCAAATTTGTTTTCTTGGTGTAACCTAATGTATTCAGGGTGATTCAGTGATGTTAAATAATATATTCAAGAATCAATCCTGTTAATTGAGATGTTATCACACAAATGACATTTTTTATGTTAAGAGTTTTTAAGTTTACACTATAAATATTCAGGTAACCTACAAATGTGTTTCAAGTGGTAACATCTAAATGAGTTTTATTAAAGTCTAAAAAGTTAACTAATCGACTAAATCAACCTGAAAAATTAGGTTACACAAACCTAAGTTGTTTGTGTGGGTTAGATCAAGTAGAAATGGATCCTTGAAGTAACAATTGCAGGTAATTCCACTTTTATCAATATATTAAAACATTCCACGCTGAATGTGAAGAGTTGTCATTTCCAGATCTCATTCAACATCTTCCAGTGCAGCAAAGGCATCTGACATAAGCATAGAATCACTTGTAATATCATACTCGGTTTCTTGCACTGGAAAGAATGCCTTCATCACTCGCAATTTTGAAGTGAAGCTCTATCCCTGAAAACCCTGCGGCGTGTGGGCTCATACTTCTCTCTAATCAGTAAAAGTAAAATACATATTCAGCCATACACACCTACTAAGCAGTAAACAACCCTGCTTTGCATTATGGGCTGTTGGTAAAAATGCAATTTCTTGAGTACTGTTTCTATTGCCTTTAAATCAATTGGTTTGGTCACATCCTTGAGGGCTCAGATTTGGTGCAGAGCAGCCTGCTTCAATTAGTTTGATGGAACCCATGTGGCTGCTATCAGTGCTGCCATCTTCTCCCCATGGTCTCGGAGAAGACTGGCTCCTCTCCATAATAAGCAGAGCAAACACACTCTCTCCTAGTCTGTAACATCACCCCACACCTCTGCAGTACACCTACAAGCTGACCTACAATATAGCAAACCTAGAGGTTCAAACGCAAACAGCCCTTCCTATGCAGAGCTCTGTAGACATGAATTACTATCTCTTCCTCAAATGGTATTTAATGTACTTGCCCTCATGAAAACTCTTACAAGAAAGAATTTATTTTGTGCATAGGTCCGTGAAATTATTTAATTAATCAGTTGAAATAAATGTAATGTGTTAATCAATACAAGTAATATCTTATTGGTAAAAAAGGAAATATACAACACAGGAATATAATCTGTTCATCTATTATCTCGTTAAGATTATTTGTGGTTTATCATGAAGAAGAAACACAATATGTTGCTATCTATCTATCTATCTATCTATCTATCTATCTATCTATCTATCTATCTATCTATCTATCTATCTATCTATCTATCTATCTATCTATCTATCTATCTATCTATCTATCTATCTATCTAATGTATGTTACATACCTGTCATTTGTCCTTTGATGTTTTGTTATTGCTAAATAAATTGCATAATAATAATCTAATAGATCTTAATGATATCATAATCTTGTATTAGCTGAACAATGAGCTAATATCTCTAAATACAGGTCTCATTGCATTCATGCAACATGGTCTGATTGCAGTAACTGACTTTGAAATTTGATTATATTTTGGCACACATAAATTAAACAAAATGTATTCCTTTGTAAATACACAGCTTACGAAATGAAATCAAGATACAATTAAGTTTGAGTGAGGACCCATACTGACTCACACTATAATAAGGCTTGTTTGATTGGCATGTCTGGATACACCGAGACCGTGCAGCCTGAGGCAGGAGAAAGAGACAGGCAGCGAGAAGCAGACACTCAGTAAGAGTCTGACTGTATGGGTCACGGACGCTCCACTGCCTTTGCAGTCCATGATCTCTATTGCTCTGCGGCCATGGCACCAGTCCAATTAAAGTGTGAAGGCCTGGGGTGAAAACAGGAGTGCAGGCATGCCATCATTTGTGGGTTAGGCTATCTGCCACTAGGAAAATTGTATTCAGGCTTGAATGATAAACATTAAGAGCTAACTTAAAAGGGATAGGTCACCCAAAAACATTTAGCCTACTTATTTACTCAACTTCATGTTGTTCCAAATCTGTATGATATTCTTCTGTGGAGCACTTACATTGTATGGAAATAAGGTGCTATGAAAGTGAATGGAAAAGTCAACAGAACTATATTAGAGATTTATCTGAGATAAGGAACATTTTAAACAACAAGTGTAATGTTAATTTAATGATTTCTCACCACTCAGCAAATTGGCTTTGCCTGTGGAATTTACTGTTACAATTTGATGCAATGGTCATTTTTATCTATTTATTTATTACAAATGTAGCTCTTTCAATAAGATATAAAGCGCTATCTAAGCAAACTTTAAAGGAGTGTATTGTCCTTCATAATGTTTTGGGACGGCACACACATTTTTTTCATAAGGATGAAAGAGCAAAATTCATGAAATCTGATCTTTCTTTTGCAGGCACCATTTCATGCTGGAACAGCATGATCTCCACTATAATTCAGAGCCATTGGAATGGATGGGGCTTTGACACGCAAACAAAAAATTTCTCTAAAGTAAATGTTTCTGCTCAAAGCCAACTGTGATTTGGAATCCCATTATCAAAGCCAACTGTGCTCCGGAGCCTGGACAGCTTGGAGAATAATTTTGTGTTACGTACTCAGAGGAGTCCTTCTCTGTGCAGTCTTTACTCGACTGAGACGACTGCTGCTAAGTCACTGTCCAAAAACACTGGACAAAGATATATCCCACCATATTCAGGCTTCATCCAAATGTTGCACAGGACAAAAAGCTATTTTCCACTGTTGCTTTAAATCAAGTGAAAAGATGTAAGAATGCTGAACTGGTCAGGATCAAATTCAAAAGGTTTTGACTATGGTGAAGTTTATTTTTATATTATGCTCTGTCAATAAATGTACTGTAATTTTGTCAGTGTATCTCACTTATAATCAGTCGTACTGCCTAAATGAATATTTCCTGTTGCTAAAGCAATAGAGATTACAATGTATAATAATTTTATAATGTGTTTCAGACAAGAGAATGGAGACTGGACTCATATACAAAAACTATTTGGATTTTTGCAATTTAAATCAGTGAAAAAAGTATAAACTGAAGTGATGAACTTTTTCTGAATTCAAATAATTTCTCTAATCCAAGCTTCATATGCAGAGAGAGCTGTAAGAAAGCTGTAATATAAATATTACTATAAAAAGCTTGTTTTGAACGTCCTGTCCATGCAGACACAATATCATTGACTCAACCAATGGTGTGAGTTGGGGGCGGGGGCTAGTGGCGCAGAAATTTCACACTTCAGCTTTAAAGAAATAGTTCACCCAACAATTATATTATTTGCTCACCCTCATGTCATTCCAAACCCATTTGACTTACACCTGGTATACACCGGGCACGTCTGTTGACGTGGCGTGACACCGTTTATTGTCGCCACAATGGACGCATACAGTGTAGACAGCATCATTGACTATAATGGGGTATTGCTTTTGACGTGATGCGACACGATGCTCACTTCTGGTGTGGATAGGCTGTTACTTTCTTCTGCAGAATTCAAAAGCTATATTGTAAGAATGTTGTTACTGATGATTTCACTTTATTTGAACAGGCGATTGTAGATGATAGTGGCTCACATTAAAACTTAAAAGAATATTCTGGGTTCAATACAAGTTAAAGGAATTGTTCACCTAAAAATGAAATTTACTCACCCTCATGCCATACCAGATGTGTATGACTTTCTTTCTACCTGGTGAACACAGAAAAAGTTTTTTAGAACAATATTTCATCTCTGTGGGTCCATACAATGCAAGTGGATGGTGGCCAGAACTCTGAAGCTCCAAATATCCCATGAAGGCATCATAAAAGTAATCCATTTGGTTTAGACTCCAGACTTCAGTGGTTTAATCAATGTCTTCTGAAGCGATCCAATCAGTTTTGGGTGAGAACAGAAAAATGTATTACTCCTTTTCACTGTACGTACATCTTCCATTGAAGTCTCTTGGCACAATCATGATTTCAAGCTTTATTACACTTCCTAGTGCTTGACCCATGTGTAGATTGCTAGAGGAGTTGTAGGAAGTGTAATTGAGCTTGAAATAATGGTTGCCAAGGAGAGGGCTAATGACTAGATTTATAGTGAAAAAGGAATTACATTTTGATATGTTTGCCATGATGATGTAAACACTGTAATACCAGTCATTTAGTCTGCCATGAAAATTATATTTTTTATAATTTTACAGCTCATATAAGGCACAAGTTTTAACAGAATTAATGTGTTTCTATTAAATTATAAGCTTCACACTTCTGCATTTAAACCCTGCATTAATTTTTTTTTTGCCCCATTCCGTTCCATTGTTGATTCCTGCAATCAAACCTCAATTTTTGCTTTTTGTGTGTGAGTGTGTGTTGAAAATCAACATTATGCCACAAATGCTGTCGATTGAGCTTAACTTGTATTGAATCTGGAATAGTCCTTTAAAAAAGCACCCAAAAGTGTCTTTAAGTGCATTATATAAGAGACTATTTAGCAGAGATGGGCCATTTCTATTTAAATGAATGGGAAAAATTAGAACGCCTAACCAAGGAGCTGTAAACGGTCAATGGGTGTAGAAAGGACGTCCCAACTTACAGGTAAAAGAGCCAATCAACTTTTAGATACAGACATCGCCTGTCAATCAACTTGAGAATGTGCATGCGCATTAGCTAGACAAGCCAGGAAAATTGTGTTTTTCAGCATAATTTGAGGTAAAGAAGCATTTTATGATACCAGTTTTTTCAGATTTTACCGCTGTTTTGAAATATGCATTTAAACGTAAGATTGGCAAGCAGTTTTTGAGATTTCAGTGTTCCTTCATTAAAGTAGATATGAGCTGCACTGTCATGGCTGGAAATAACCTTCTGGAAGCATTCCAAAGATGGCCGCTAGTGGACTGACTTAAATGAAAGACATTAATTATATTAACTTTGAATGATGAACAAAGTGAAATTTCAGTCATTATTCACTATCAAATCAATTAGTTGATCAACTAATTTATACAGATTTATACTAATTTATGAAATATGGCAAGACGTCAATAACAAGAAACCTAATTAATTTGTGTATCTTGACTTCATAGTTTTGGTCACAAGACATGCAGGAACCAATGAGGTCGTATGCCTTCTAAAGACTTGGAATATGACATACAAGGACTATTTTCATGACACTTCTGGGTGCTTTTTGATAAAGCTTTAAAGTGAGTCACTGACCATGTTTACATGCACTTAAGAAAATTGTTTATTTCAGGGTTTTTCAGAAAGAAGCGTTCTGTAACGTCATGTAAATGAGAATGGCTTTTTCCTTATGCTGCTTAAGGGATTAAGAGAAAGTGGTTTAACGCACCTGGGATATCGCCGTTTATGTGGCCATGTAAACAATGGAGAACAAAAGCAACAGGTTCCTCAGATCCTATGTTTGTTATTTACACAAGCATCACAGGAAAATTATGTTGCTGGAGTAAACTGCTTACTGACCGAGCCACATGTATACGGGAGTATAGCAGTGACGTGCGGTGATGTCTTAAAGAGGCTAGGCACTGAGTTATGAAAGCCAGATTACCTGATTTATTGTTTAAGCTAATAATACGTAATAACAGTGAACGTTACGCACAAGCGCGGCATATCAAGAAATGTACAAATCAGGATGTATATCGTGTACTCTCTCTCTCTCTCTCTCGCTCTCACACACACACACACACACACACACACACACACACACAAGTGCGTAAACAGTGAACGTTATGCATTTATCAGATCCTTCAAAACCTCTCGGTTTTCCTTTACCTTTTCATTGTGGTAGGTTATATTCAGCTTCCTTTGCTCGTCAAGTGCAAGGTCGATCCGAGATTTTCCAAAGGTTTTCAGTGTAATTTGACACTGGATGTGAGCTGACGACTTTTCATGCTCGGTTAAAGCTGCGGGCAGGTTGTTCAAATCACAATATCCGCTGAAGTCCAAACAGTCTGACTGGTTGAAAAAAGCAGGCAGGGATAGCAGTACAGCCGCTGATTGTTAGCGCAGCCACATAGCCAATCTTTTCTTACATACCAATCAGTTTGAAATGATCGGATACTTTTTGGGCCCTTTTGCTGTACTAGTCCATCTAAGGCTGGCATAGACCTCCCTCTTGCAATTAACTCCTATTTGGAATTAAAATCGAGCTTGGAAAAATTTCTTAATTCCGTGATTACGGCTGGTGCTGTCATTTTGAATTTTGCGGGGATTAGGCATGTACACTAGCTGTGGTGTAATGACGTTAGCTACGCAAATGTCCAGGAATATCTCGATTTTAATTGGTCCATGTCTGATACGTAACGGAGATGATTATGGGCATAACATATTTACGTCAAAAGGCACAGCAGATTTGTGCTTTTTGCCGTACATGTTAAAGAATACAGGATCGAAGTGCGCATGCGCAACATGGGTTTTCCACTTGTCGTCTGCAATGAATGGACCGTAAAAGCACTGCGTATTCTACCATTTGTTTTTAGTTGATTATGCGTAACTGCTACATTTGTCATCATAACGTCTAAACAATTGGAATAACACACATATTGCATGTATAAATCACAAGAATAAAAAGTAAAAATCCAAATACAAGTTTATTATTTAACATTTTATTTTTGAATTTTGGCAGGGTAGGCAGTGCCTAGTTTGCCTACCCAGACCGCACGTCAGTGGAGTATAGAGAAAGCAGATAACACAGTGCATAGAAATGCATACACTGATTTTGAGACTTAAGCAGTTACCGTAAACCAAAGCCATAAACGGCTTTCTGTTGTCCATGTAAACAACTCACTATCAACTGCTATTGTATGGAAATCGTTCACAACATTCTTTAAAAATGTCCTATTCTGTTCTGACAGAAGACAGCAAGCCATATAGTTTTAGAACAATATGAGGGTGAGTAAATAATGACAGAATTTTCATTTATATTTGAACAATTCCTTTAAGAAGACCATGTATAAAGCTCGATACACTACACAAGGCTAACCACAGACTCTGTATTGTTTTAGGGTAATAAACCCATTACTCTAAGGGCATGTCCACAGGGGTATTTTAATCTGCTCTGTTTAGAAAGGGATGTACAACAGGTGACCAATTCGAAACAAATTACATTTTTAACTCAAGGAATAAAACAGAATTGTTTGGCTTTCATTTGAGACATCTAGTAAATTATCATTCAATCACTTGGTGGTAATAATTAAAAATATACATCAGTTATTAGACATAAATTGTTTTGTAGATCAGGAAAGTGTTAATTGATCAAGCTGTAGTGGGATTCAGGAATCCACCTTTTATCCATTGTTTTCTGTCTTAAGAACCAATTTTGAAAACCAATTTGGGTTTCTGTTAAATGCTTGGATGGACCCACAAACACATGATGCTTCCTTCTGTAAAGATTTGGTTTTACATCAACGTGACAAATTGATTCAAACAATGTCCTGAACTCTGTAATGCTTTTCTCCCATTTTTCCTCTTTGAAAAGTGAAATTACTGTAATACTCTGTAGGGTTATCTGTCAGCCCCACTCCCTCCTCTCCATAAATGTAGCTCTGCGGCCAGGCTGTCTTTAACCCAGTTGATAAAGCTTTAGCCTCCTCATAAAGAATAGGTCTCTTTTAAATGATCCATTAATGTCCTGTCCACAAGAGTCTCACTGAGTCTACTGAAACAATCCAGGAAACCTTGAAGGAAAACAGGATGACTGACAAGCTCCAAGATCAAAGACCCTCTTCGTTTCACTCTGCTCTTTCCCCAGACCTCTCCAACCCTCCTCCCTAATGTTTTCTATTAGGGCCTTTGAGAATGTTTCAAATCGTAATGTTATCAATTAGTCAGCAATCCCTGTGTTTGCTTCTAATGGCCTCAAGTCCGTGTAGTGTAGATTTAGTGCCTGAAAGGGAGTTATCTGTCCGGGAAAGAAAGGTTTTCATATAGGGGAATTTACGGCTGTCTAGCTAGGTCTGCTTTCCATAGCTACATTCTCCACAGAGCATTTTGCTCTGCAGTATCCAATACATTTTTGTTCCTTTGAAAAACCCATAATGAACTGTAAAATAGTTCTTAAATTGTGTCATTGACAGGTTTTTTTTTATAAAATAGATGCTATTGTGTTTGTTCCTGTTATAGACTAAATTGGGAGAGAAACAATGAAAGAACAAAGCCATTTATTTGCCTTTTGCTTTTTGAAATCTTTCAATTCAAAAGCAACTCAGTCCTCATGTGATTTAGATTTTCATTATAAGGATACCCATAAAGTGGCAGTTCACCCAAAAAGGAAAATTCTGTCATCATTTACTTACCCACATGTAGTTCCAAACCTGTATGACTTTCTTTCTTCCATTCAGCATAAAGAGATATCAGGCAGAATGTTTGTCTCAGACACAATTCATGTTCATTGCATTTTTGTTTCATAAATTTATAGTGAATGGGGCTAACATTTTGCCAGAAATGTCCTATTGTATTGCATAGAGGGGGAAAAAAAAGTTGTATGGGTGTAGAACAACATGAGGGTGAGTAAATCAACAACAAAATAATTTTCACTGTTGGGTGAACTATCTCCTAAAAAAGACAAATAATTGAGATAAAACTGTACAAAAATGTATATCAAAGTTTTTTATTTGCAACACTCCAAAATGTAGTATCTTTAATTTTCATTAGATTATACTTGTTTTTCTTTAAGAATCAAATTAAATATGTGACCTGTTCCATCGTTTTGAGTCACTTTGTTTCAGAAACAAATTTTCAGTTTTGTGCACTAAAGTCCAAAACAAAATGTCTCAGCCAACATTGAATTGATTGTGTCTTGACAATGATTTAAAGTAGAAATATACTAATTAATAGACTTTCCTTTTTACCGTAGTGCATAAAACACAAATTGTTGGAGCAGAATTTCTTCTAATATTAGATCATTGTCTCTTTCTCTTTGTACCAACCAATACAGAGTGGGCTTCGTGGGGTCCTGGTTAACCCATGCATCCATTTATGTGTCCTGTTCAGTGACGGAACTCAGGGCATGGTTGCATTGGAGAGGTCAGGGGGCACCAGCTGGCAGCCCTGGGCCACAGTGGGACCTGGAGACGGGTATTTTAGACGCCAGCATGGGGGAGGCAATTTCACCTGACGTAGCGCTGGCCATGTGCTGAGCGCTGGCCCCACGCTGAAAAAAGAAGTGCCACTGCACAAAGTGGATATTATTGCTATTTTGTTATTTGCTTCATTCTCAACCAGTTTTAAGGTGAGATCATCTCTTGTCTCATATTAAAAGACTATTAATGAAAGATACATGGCTGTGAATAGTGTTATGTTAATTAAATGTTTATTAGAGGCCACATACTTGACAAAGTGCTCAATCAGCATTTAGTTTAGACAATGACTAATTAATTAAATAAGCAATTAATTAGACCAGTGGTCTATGTAGAGTTTATTAATGCAGACATTAATTTCAAATAACATACTGTTAAACAAATCACCTTGTAACCAGATGAACCATTTTTTTACAAGCATCCCACCAATTTCCTTGTTTAGTTCAGGAATACCCAAAGGTCAAAATATGATAGACAACTTGCTCTAATCTAAGTGTCATTCGATTTATGAAAAACTCTGGTTTAATCACCTGTCAGCCAAATGATGACAAATGGTGCTCTCAAATGTTGCACATTTCTTTTTCCAGCCAAAAGGACATAGTTTGAATTCATCATTGAGAGATTACAGCCGCAGAGTACAATTTACATCACCCTATATAAATGACTAGATGTATGATAATTGTACCCACAGATCACTTTTTGTACAATGTTTGGGAATGTATTAGGAGTTTTGGTATTTGGAGATTGTGTAAGAAGGTTTGGTAACACTTTACAATACGGTTCAGTTTGTTAACACTGGTTAACAACATCAGTTAACTAACTAACTAACAATTCACAATACTTTTACAGCATTTATTAATCTTGGTTAATTAAATACAACATATAATACATTTTAAAATTAAAAGGTGTATTTGTTAACATTAGTTAATGCACTTTTAACTAACATGGACTAACAATGAATCATTGTATTTTGATTAACATTGACAAAGATTAATAAATGCTGTAAAACATATATTGTTTGTTCATGATACCTAGTGCATTAACTTATGTTAACAAAGGCATCCTTATCGTATAGTGTTACCGAATGTTTTGTACAATATACTCTGCCTTGAAAAAAGTAGGACACAATAAACACATTTTTATTTATTTATTTATTTATTTTTTATCTTACTGTAATATTAATTTCAAGTATGGAACACCCTACATTACTTATATTTTAAAACACTCTGGGGCAAACTAAAAATGAAAACATTCTCACTTTTTGCAGATGTAATTGTATGAAGCTTATATTTATTATCTAATTTCATTAGATTGATTAGAATAAAAGGATATCAACAACAAAGTTCTTACAGCATATCAATTAAGTACATGTCAGTTCTGAATTGAGTAATTACCTTAAAAAACAAAAAACTAATTCTTCACTCCTTAAGAGCCAAATGAGTAGTGCTCGGCCTGCCAGCTGTTACTCTCCTGCCAAAGTACAAAGCACCAAATTCTTTATGGACCAGTTTAGGCCTCCTGTTGTATCTGCCATCATCCTGAACAAAACATGATTTTAATAGTTCTTTGTGATGTAGTTTTTAAGTAATTCTATGCATGCTTTAATACATCTGATTTTGTACATGGAAATGTTTACAATTATAACAAAATAATGAATAATACAATAAAATGTAATGCAAAATGTTACAATTTAGTTTATTTACTAAGTCATAAAGAATGATGTAGCGGTTATGCAGTCAGAGTGCACGTCTGTATGCCAAGCAAGAAGTATACATGTAAAGTGTCAATGTTTTTTGCTTCATTTTTTTCCCTCTTGTTTGTGCTGTTTAATTGTTATTGTAACTTTCTAAAGATTCACTGTCTTTCTCCTTGTGAAACAGCTGGTGGAGTGTTATGGCTCTGTGGCACAAGTTTGTGTCCCATTAGAGGTTATAGGGCTCTATGACTGTGTAAAACCATAAAACAGGTCACAGCTGAATGCATGAGTGTCCATTTTCACATTAGAGTAAGAGCGAACACATGTCCTGTTGTGCAGCCGCAGAGCCAGGTTTCATTTTCGAGGGCCTTCAGTATGCAGTGCTTCAGACTCGCAGTAGATGGCAGAACTACTGCTGACCTCAATTGTTTAGCCTGGCCAGCTCTCATGACTGTTTACTAAAACAGCATGATTCTCTCTCTGCCAAATAACTTTTTTCTACTCTGGGAGAGTCTGGTTTATAATCAGGGCAGCCCAGTGTTGATGGCCTTACATCAGCTTCTTCCACCCTTTCCGAGGTAATTGTTGTTAGACTTTTTCCAATACACAAGTGCACATCACTTCACACGCAGATGTAACAGCTAATGTTCAATGTGCTGGCACAATAATTATGTAATTTAAAACAGAAAAGGGGTTTTATGAAAAACTAGCATTTGCAGAGTGGAAAATGTGTTTAAATAAAAAAATACAGATCACAGTAAATAGCTATTAAATGGATTTAAGTGTTACCATATGTTTATGCATGTGTTTGAGTCAGGGAAGGTGTGTTTGTTTGTGTGTGCGAGAGTGTGTCTATGTGTGTTTGCTAACTACATTAAATGTATAATTAGGCATTTTAAAAGAGCCTAATTAAGGGGTCTTTTAAAATGAAGGGCAGCTGTAGGCATGGCTGGGTTTTATTGATGTAGTGAGCTTTCACAAGTTACTGTCCAAATTAACTCAACCAGCTACATGTTGACTTTAAATGGTTATATCTATCTATCTATCTATCTATCTATCTATCTATCTATCTATCTATCTATCTATCTATCTATCTATCTATCTATCTATCTATCTATCTATCTATCTATCTATCTCTCTCTAGTTTGGAGCATTTTGTCACTCAGTAAAACAGAAATGGGATACTTCAGAACACAGAGAACAAAGAGGGCTGGATGAAGTGGATAGTTACCTACAATAAAGTGAGACAAAAGCTTTATTTTTTGAGAAGTAACTTTGAGAAACTTCATATGATTAAGTCTTTTAAAACATTTGTTGCCAGTATTTATATGAATGCTAAATATTCAAGAAAATGTAATGCAAAATGCTTCTGGAAAAGTCCCCAGAATAAAAAAACAAACAAAAAAAAAAACATCTTTGACAGAGCAAGAGCCACACACACACACACACACACACACACACACACACACACACACACACACACTACACTACACTCTAGAGAGGAAGATGCTGAAAGCATATCATTAAGCCATTGCTTTGGTAAAATACAAGTACATTTAATATAGTCGTCACCGCTTATGCCAAAATGACTTCCACGAGTGGTTTGTGTCACGTTAAATATTTGCAATAAAAATCTGCAAAGCAATCGTAAATCAAGTGACTGTCAGCAGATTGGTGGTTTTATGGTGAATATGAGGGTTGGAGTGTGGTTGAAAGTGTGCTGTCTGTGTGGAGGAAGCCACAGTCTGCCCTTGAGTGTGCCAAGCAGCTCCAGACACACACTCACCCTCATATGGCTTGGATCTGCTTTGCTGTGAAGCATTGGAGGAAAAATGGCAGTGTGGGGGCAATAAGATTATACTGAATGATGTTATACCTAAAGTGTGAAGAATTGTGCCCACTGTGATTACTCATGAGCTCTGTTCAGAACAATGAAAATAATTGTCTCTATACTAAATTCATTAAAGTAGGTTAAAAGTCTGTGAACATAACAGGCTGAAAGGACTTCAGACTAATGTTGGAAATGGGTATATCATTTCTTCCCATTTTCAAATTAAGGTAGTTGGGAACAGATAAGAAAAACATTGGAACCCACTTTATATTAGGTGTCTTAAACTACTATATGCTAACATTAAAAAAATAAAAATGTAAATAATATTCCATAAACTAAGCTTAATCGACAGCATTTGTGGCATAATGTTGATTACCACAAAATATCAATTTGACTTGGCCCTCCCATGATGACGTAATGTTAAACCTAAAACAACCATAAAAATTACAATTTAAAAAAACTTTGGATGATGTACCTGTTCAATGTTTTCTGTATAGTAAATTAATGAACAGTTGTTTACCAGTTATAATGATTCCTTCAAGTCTTTAGCTTTCACTCTTCTTTTTTTTTTTTACCTCATCCAGCATTCTACAGTATGCCATTTGAGTTGTCTTAGCTGGACGGCCACTTCTAGGGAGAGTTGCCACAGTACCATATCATCTCCATTTATAGACAATTTCTCTAACTGTGGATAGTTGAATATCTAAGTTCTTTGAGATAACTTTGTAACCCTTTCCAGCTTTATGCAAAGCAACAATTCTTGATCATAGAACTTCTGGGATCTCTTTTTTGCTAAGCATGGTCCACATCAGCAGATGTATCTTATATATAGCAAACTCAAATTTTTTTAGTGCTTTTTAATATGTCAAAATATCTCTAACCCACACCTCCAATCTCGTTTCATTTATTGGATGCCAAGTTTGCCAACTTCTGATTCTAATTAGCTTTTGTTGACATTTACCTTCATTGTACATTTTTTACTGATATACATTATTTACAAGTATAATACAATAATTTGTGTGTATATAGTTAAAAAGATTGTGTTTGTTTATTATTGTAAATTAGATGGAGGTCAAACTAGATTTTAAGACAAATTTATACGTAAATGCAGGTAATTCCAAAGGGATCACAGTATATACATATAATTTCGGCACCAGTGTAAAGGGAACAAGGGAAAGGAGGAGGCGAGAACCGGCTTGACAATATAAAAAATTGTTTTAATATAAAACTTCACCAAAAGACACAAACACACAAATATGACGGACAACTGCCCATAAATGCTCTCTCTCTTTTGCACCACCATCCGCAGTCTGCCTTTATCCCTCTCGGAGGCTTGATTAGTCTGATAAGGGACCGGGTATGTACAATCATGACCCGGCCCCGCCCTCCGCCCTGTCACTAAAGTATTGCAAGAAAACGGTTGTAGCTCACTAGAGTTTCTGCAGGAGCCAGTCATAGTCATGCGTTACATATTGACTAGTCTGACATGTCTGACTATTCTCAGTGACTTCCCTCACTGCTTAATGTCATATCGTATTTTGTTCTTAAGCAGCTTAATGTCTGTTTAGTACACAAATGGGTATAAAGCTGTGTATTAGTGTTAGTGATGGCTTTTTCACTAAACAGGACTTTTGTGTCACTTCTTTGACTGCAGTCTGAGCTGTTAAGTGACAAGAGAGATTATCTCAGTCCACAATAGAGCCAATAATTTTCTCCTAAGTATAGAGCCCAAACTGCCCTGAAAAGCATAAAGGCCTTCACATTTAAAGAGCTAGTAGATGGAAAATCCCATTCAGGACTTAATAGCCAAATGAACGTTCCTAATTCAGCAGTTAGGACTGTGGCGAGAGCTCGGCCTCAACATGTCAGTGCCGGCCTCTGAACGTCTGAACGAGGCCTCATAATAACTTCCAGTTGTACAACTGGAAGGCTTTTCCCACGTATTAGAAAGCCAGAGGACAATGCAACCCCCCCACCCCCCAGGGGAGAAGTGAGCCCACCTCCAAGCTCATCTGTTGGGTCAAGGGATCGTTGAGTTCCATTATGAAGGAGCGAATAACAAGAGTCCATACAGCAGTCACCTGATGGCTGTCATCACTGTTGGCTTATATGTGTCCCTGTCTGTTCTCTCTTTCCTTAATTACCCATCCTCAGTCTCACAGCAAGGACTCCTCACAAATTACAGTGTATTGTTGGATGAAGATTGGCCTGTCATCACGAGAGAAGGAAGCATTTCAGCATCACCATTATGGCCTCGATGCCCGGCAGCGGCAGAACATAACACGCCCTCAAAGCACCCAACCTTTCACTGCCCCCCCCCTGTTGCCATGCCTTGTCGGCCATTACCACTGGTGCCAGGTGACTCTGTGACCCAGACAGCTTTCTGCCATGTCAGCGATTCAAATGCACGGCGCCACAGTGTGGGGCTCGCTCCTCTTCGCAAACAATGGCCAGATTCGAGCTCTCCAAAAGATGAGTTAGGGCCTCTCAAAGCAAACAAGATCCAAAATTAGATGTGAACCTGTTGTGTCTCTTGAACCAGTATCTGTCCAGTCTAATCACATGCCAATACACTGTTTAGCAATGGAAAGCTCAAGCACTGAAAGTGCGGAGACCCTATTGTTCTTCTAATGATTTGTCTTTATTCCACATCTTTTTAAGGTTTTCGGTAATTTGGGGGTACTTAACATGCGTGTACACTCTTGAAAGTTTACACACACATCAGATTCGTCTGCCTTTAGGGCTGGGAAAAGGGGGGGCTCTGTAGCGCCACGTAGAAGATAGGCATGTTTGGGGGGGCTCTGTAGCACATCCCTTTTGAGCTACTGTCACCAAACTTTGTACACATATAGATCTCATCAAGCCAGACAACTTTTGCACTGACAGCCAGAAGCTCTGCCCAGGAAGTTGGCCATTTTGGATTTTTTGAAAAATGCATGTTCTGGAATTTAAAATTACTCCTAGGGATTTCATGTTACAGGAACCTAATGTGGGCGACATCATGCCAAGACATCGACGATGCTAAATTGCTAACTGATTTTTGATATATCGAATGGTGTTGCCATGGTGACGCAATAAATTAAGGGTACTAATGTGAAAAAGGAAGTGTCTCATTTATGTTGCTATTATGGGTCATGGTCATAGCACCACCAACTAGCAGCAGGAAGTAAGGCAATTTTATAAATAATAACCCTCTTGTGTTTCCATGAATTGCTTCAAAGTTCTTTAGAATAATTTCAAGACATTGCTGGTGTAAAATTGTAAAGGGATATTTGACATCTTAAACAGTGTTGCCATGGCAACACATTAATAGTTATTATTCCATTCTTCCTATATTTTTGTGTAAACTTAAATGGTTGTAACTCATAAATGCTAGGGAGTACAGACCTAAGCCTGGTCTCTTTTTAAAGAAGACAGTTGGAAATTCATTATGCAAGTGAATTTTTTTTAAGTAAAATAAAAAAAGTTATAGAAATGTAAGTGTATTGTAATGAAAATGATATCGACAGGGCTTTCACTCTGGAAGCATTTCTATAGCGTCACAGCAGCGGCTCTACACAGAAAAATACTGTGATTTGTATGTTACTAAGGTGAGTATTTATTTTAATAAAGATCATAACTCAGGAGTGGGTCATTGACAAGTATTACAAACTTGATAGTTGTGAAATCTTATTTACATGAGGAACAGGACCACATTTGCATCTAAAAGATATGTATAATAGATCACTTTGTTCTTCACCACCTTCACAATCAGTCTGGTATTATCCATTGTTGAACACAAATGAGATAAGTTCTGAATTTACTGACGTCACGGTCTGTCACCTGCATGTGTTTACAAGTGAAAGCAAACTCATCTGTTATTGGGTAATGCTGAAGCCTATAGACTGGTGTCTATGGGTGCTTCGCTCAAATTGCACTGAAGCTGTCCAAATAGTGCTGTTTGTGGGGTTGGAACACCCCGATTTCCACAGATTATGGAGAGAGTGGAGCTTCTTTAAATTTCCACCAGAAAATCAGGAAAAACACAGGATTTTACATAAATGATGATAATTCACGGGTCACCGTCGTTGTTATCATGTCTGCTCTATTAGACATAATTGACCCATAGCAGCTATTGGTTGATATTAACTTTTTTATGATTAAATTACATAAACTCTGAAAGCGAACAGCTGTTTATAATTGCCAAAATGCAGTTGCTTTGACATATATGAGGTCAAATATGATCTTACAATGATCTTGTCTGATCAAGACCACCATATACAATATAACAGGAGGAACAGATCCCATCTCCACCACCGCAGCACATGGACTACTGCTTGTGAAAGGATAAATAGGAACAATTTACAATAGTTTTTTTAACAATTAAAAAAAAAAGAAAACAATGTGCTCTGCTCACGCTCCGATCACGCTTGTGATGTGAAACGGGCATTACACCATATCACACTATCTGATAGTTATGCTGGTAGCACATCCTGATAGGTATTATCTGGCTGACAAGATGTGCTACCTAGGTTTTTAACACCTTGTAACAATTATGGAAAGGAGGAAGCTGGAGCAGGCTTGATAAAACATGTAGACATTTATTATTGCAATTTTCAGTCGCTTACAATAAGGCCGCTTTTCAGCAGTACAAAAAAGGTTTGCTTTTCAGCAACACCACACTGACACACGCGCACACACACACACACACACACACACACACACACACACACACACACACACACACACACAGACAGCTTCACGCATCTCTCTCCCTCATCTGCTGCTGTCTCTTCTCCTTAAGTAGCCTACTCCCGCCACTCCTCGCTGGAATGCGAGACCAGTGTGGCACGCAGGTGAAAGTCATTTGCCACTTATTTTCCCAGCCTCGATCTGCCCAGACGCTGCTCGGCTCCACCCTGCTTACTACAATATAATTTCGCTTTTATGCTTCAATGACTTTAGTCATGAATTTAGCTCCATAGACAACATTTGATTGCACAACATTATATAAGATGTATACAAGATTATAAATATTATAATAACTTATAAAGTAACAATGCAAGTGCTGTTAGCCATTTAAGGCAGCAACTATTTACATTTTCAACAAACATATTATATATTTTCTGCCATAAATTATACAAGATAATTCCTCTGGGTTGCTTGAAATGATCACGTGGTTGATGCCGCTCTCTAAATTGAGAAAGGCCAGCCCATGTAACCATGGAAACCTCACACTATTTCCTAAACAGAATGAAGATTTATTGTTTAATAAGAATAACAAGTAAGTCCCAATGCCCGGTTGCAATAAAACACCTGAATTTTTTCCCTTAAAGGTGCACTATGTAAATATGTTCATGTAATATTTGCCTTTTTTTGCCAAGTGTGAAAGCTTGTAATGCAACTTCAAAATTAGCCCTTCTCAGACTTCCTAGGTTGCCTATTCAATCCTGTAGAAGGATTTTCATGTGAAGGGAGTGCGTCGGTTTTGCCGGGGAAATCATAAGAATGTGACATTTATGTGCGCTTCAGAGAGCCTTGCCTCAGTACTTCTCTTCTGCTATTCAACAGCAACAACAAACTGCAACACTAGGTAACGTTATTAGAGATATAATCCAGCGCAACACTGATCAAAGGGATCAGAACCGACCCTGAATAGGCATTCTTCTTATTGGACAGGTAAGCTTATATAACTGCAAAGCATGTGAAATACAGTGCCATAATGATTGATTGGTGTAATTTTAGCTAACTTGATCTTGCTTGCTAACGTTGATGAATTGCAAGCTACCTTGCTTCATAACTTTCTAATAATTTCAATGATCTTTATACTAAAAGTCTGGTATACAGGATAAATTTAAGCAAATACACTGGTTTCATGATCATAGGACAACGTATGACATACAAAACATACAATAGTGCAACATAACAGTGCAGTGCAACAGTAAACTGTCTGGGACAGTTCGGTAGTATGTAGCTGTATGTGTTTATCAGTATGCAATGTTAGCTGATAAGTAGTTTTTGTTTTTTCTCAAAGTTTGTGGTAAAACAATCATAACTGTGTAATTTTAATTTGATGCTAGTGAATCTTGTTCAGACTCTTTGTATGTTACTTCACTGTTTTGGCTAATGCTAGCTCCCTATGGAGTGTGTGCAGGAGCACCAGCAACAGGTAGCTGGCTGCAGTTCACGTAACGGCCACAGGTGTCATTAATAACAAGGGTTTCTGAATCTTACATACTGGGCTTTAAGTATGAGATTTTCCCATGCCTACCAAAATAACATGAGGGTGTTGCATATAATCCCTAGACACTCCTCTTAGCTAAGGGAAACTGTTAAGGGATTTAATACAGTGAGCAAGGTTTTAACGTAATAAAATTTGTTTGGTTACGTATGTAACCTCCGTTCCCTGAGGGAGGGAACGACACGTTGTGTCGGAGAAGCGACACTAGGGGGGTCTCTCTTGAGCGCCGATATTCACCTCTGACCTATTGAAAAGGGCCAATGAGAGTTGGCAGTCAGTATTTGCATACCCGCCCCGCATCACGGGTATTTAAGCAGGGCAAATCACGGAAGTTTAGTCAGGATTTTTCTGAGGAGCCGGAAATGGTCCAGCCACAACAGTGGCTCGGTTCAGCAACATGGCGGAGGAAAGACACAACGTGTCGTTCCCTCCCTCAGGGAACGGAGGTTACATACGTAACCAAACGTTCCTACCCGCAGTGGCTTGGGTCGGCGAGTTCCTCCGCTGAACCGCGGACCCGGAGGGCTGGGGAGGAATCGACCAGGGGCCCGACTCGGAGTGGGGCGCCCTGGGAAGAAGGCGCACTACTTTACCTTGACGTCAGGAAAAGGGCGCTGGGCGCAAGCGATCCACCCGGCCGGTCGGTCTACGTGTTACCGAGTTCTACGGGCTAGGACCTGACAAAACACGAGATGCAACCGACTCAACGCGGAGGTTGTAAAACCTCGTGAAGGTGTTGGGTGTTGCCCAACCCGCGGCTCTGCAGATGTCTGCTAGGGAGGTGCCCCTGGCCAGTGCCCACGAGGACGCTACACCCCTTGTTGAGTGAGCTCGGACCCGCAAGGGTAGGGGCACGGCCTGAGTGTGATAAGCCAGTGTGATGGCATCGACAACCCAGTGGGCGAGCCTCTGTTTGGAGACGGCATTCCCTTTCTGCCGTCCCCCAAAGCAGACAAAGAGCTGCTCAGAGCGACTGGTGCTCTGTGTGCGGTCCAGGTAAATGCGCAGGGCGCGCACTGGACATAGCAATGAAAGGGCTGGGTCTGCCTCCTCCCGGGGCAGCGCTTGCAGGTTCACTACCTGATCTCGGAATGGTGTGGTAGGAACCTTGGGCACATAGCCCGGTCGCGGTCTTAGGATCACAGACGTATCTGCCGGACCGAACTCCAGGCAAGTGTCACTGACAGAGAACGCTTGCAGGTCCCCGACCCTCTTGATAGAGGCGAGCGCGATCAGCAGGGCCATCTTAAGAGAGAGGGCCCTGTGTCCAACTGATTCAAGCGGCTCGAAGGGAGGTCTCTGGAGTCCTGCCAAGACTACCGAGAGATCCCAGGAGGGAACTAGGCCTGGCCGGGAGGGATTCAACCTCCAGGTGCCTCTCAGGAACCTGAGGATCAGGTCGTGCTTACCCAGAGATTTGCCGTCTACAGGATCGTGGTGGGCGGCAATAGCGGCAACATACACCTTGAGGGTGGACGGGGACAGCCTCCTGTCCAGCCTCTCCTGTAGGAACACAAGCACTGACCTAATCACGCATCTCTGCGGGTCTTCAGCTCGGGAAGAGCACCAATCTGCGAACAAGCGCCACTTTAGGGCATAAAGGTGCCTGGTAGAGGGGGCTCTGGCTTGGTTAATTGTATTCACAACGGTCGCCGGTAAGCCGGCTAGCTCTTCCGCGTCCCATCCAGGGACCAGACGTGGAGGTTCCAGAGGTCTGGGCGCGGGTGCCAGAGCGTGCCCCGTCCCTGAGAGAGGAGGTCCTTTCTCAGAGGAATTCGCCAGGGAGGAGCTGTCGCGAAGAGCCTGAGTTCCGAGAACCAAGTCCGAGTGGGCCAGTAGGGGGCCACCAACGTGACTAGCTCCTCGTCCTCCCTGACCTTGCACAGCACCGGTGCAAGAAGGCTCACTGGGGGAAATGCGTACTTGCGCAGCCCCGAGGGCCAGCTGTGTGCCAGCGCGTCTGTCCTGAGGGGAGCCTCTGTTAGGGCATACCAGAGCGGGCAGTGGGAGGTTTCCTGGGCGGCAAACAGGTCTACCTGGGCCTTGCCAAACCGTTCCCAAATCAGCTGGACCGACTGGGGGTGAAGCCTCCACTCCCCGCCGGGCAGGCGTTGTCGTGATAGCGCATCCGCTACGACGTTGAGCTTTCCGGGGATGTGAGTGGCACTCAACGACCTGAGTCGCTGCTGGCTCCATTGGAGGAGACTGTGGGCGAGTCGTGACATTTGGTGGGAGCGTACGCCGCCTTGGCGATTTATGTACGCCACCACCGCGGTGCTGTCCGATCTCACGAGGACATGTTTGTCCCGAACTAATGGGAGGAACTTCCTGAGAGCAAGAAGGATGGTCAGCAACTCCAGGCAGTTGATGTGCCAACGCAGCGGGGCCCCTTTCCAACGGCCCGCTGCTGCGTGCCCGCTGCACACGGCACCCCACCCGGACCGGGAGGCGTCGGTTGTGACCAGAACGCGTCGGGACACCTGCTGCAGGGGCACTCCTGCCCGTAAAAAGCAGAGGTCTGTCCAGGGTCGGCGTGTTTTGAGGCAGGCGGGGGTGAATCTTACCCGATGCGTGCCGTGGTGCCATGCTTGTCTCGGGACTCGAGTCTAGAGCCAGTGCTGGAGTGGTCTCATATGCAT
The DNA here is from genome assembly GCF_025860055.1 of Xyrauchen texanus. Classification (NCBI taxonomy): domain Eukaryota; kingdom Metazoa; phylum Chordata; class Actinopteri; order Cypriniformes; family Catostomidae; genus Xyrauchen; species Xyrauchen texanus. The sequence continues at coordinate 19,533,538 of NC_068299.1, read as the reverse complement.
CAACCCCAGCGGCGCGACGGCCGCGGAGGACGCCATATGCCCCAGGAGCCTCTGGAAAAGTTTTGGAGGGACCACTGTGCCTGGCTTGAATGAAGCGAGGCAGTCCAGCACCGACTGAGCACGCTCGCTCGTGAGACGTGCTGTCATTGAGACTGAGTCTAACTCCAGTCCGAGAAAAGAGATGCTCTGAACCGGAGTGAGCTTGCTCTTTTCCCAGTTGACCTGAAGCCCCAGGCGGCTGAGGTGCCGGAGCACCTGGTCTCTGTGTGTGCATAGTAACTCTCGAGAGTGCGCTAGGATGAGCCAGTCGTCGAGGTAGTTGAGTATGTGGATGCCGGCTACTCGTAGCGGGGCAAGGGCCGCCTCTGCGATCTTCGTGAAGACGCGAGGGGACAGAGACAGGCCGAAGGGGAGGACTTTGTACTGAAACGCCTGGCCGTCGAACGCGAACCGTAAGAAGGGTCGGTGTCGTCGCAGAATTGAGACGTGGAAGTACGTGTCCTTCAGGTGTACCGCTGCGAACCAATCTAGATGCTGAACGGCAGCCAAAATATTTCTCTGCGTGAGCATTTTGAACGGGAGTTTTAACAAGGCCCGATTGAAAACTCGCAGGTCCAGGATTGGTCGTAAGCCGCCGCCTTTCTTGGGTACAATGAAGGGCTGTAGAAACCCTTCCTCATTTCGGTTGGAGGGATGGGCTCTACCGCGGCCTTGGCTAAGAGGGTCGCGATTTCAGTGCGCAGGGAACTGGCATGCTCGCCATGTACTGCGGAAAAGCGGACGCCCCTGAAGGGGGGCGGGAGCCGGGCAAAATGAATTGCGTAACCGAGTCGAATGGTCTGGTGCAGCCAGCGTGATGCCACGCTTCCCAGCTCTGCGCTAGGGGCACCAAAGGGACGAGTATTTTGGACGTACCCGGCGGGGCCTCGCAGCGGGGCGGAACAGGTAATGCAGCGTCGGGCGGCTTCGTTGCGGCCTGAGGCTGAGGTGCTGAGAATAGACTCAAAGCATTTACCTTGCTCCGCGCACCCGGCAGGGGGTGGGTTCGTGACTGAGGAGGAGGTCTGATGCTGGCGTCCTCTGGACTCGTCTGAACCGGCCAGCCGGGGGGGCAGTCGAGGGCAAGCGGAAGGTGGGATCGCCGCGTCCGGTGTACCGGGACTGTCGTGATCTGAAAGCAGATTGTCGTGAGAACGGCATTTGCGGGCCAGGTGACCCAGAGGCAAAGGAAATAGCTCTTTTATTGAGAATGTGGGTACCACAGCCCCCGTCAGGGGGTGTGGCAAATGAAAAAACAAAGGATTCTCCTCCCGACCCTCCACCGGGGGACGGAGCGGTCTTACCACCTCCGGAGCTAACGTCTTCGGCTCTGGGTCGGCTGTCTCAGGAACGCTTGGGAGCCCTCCGGGTCCTAGAGGGGGTTCGTGAGACAGGGGGCGTGCGCCGCCTGTGGAGTGCTCGACGCTGGGGCTGAGAGCTGGGCCCGGGTTGAGGCAGAGCAGGAGCTGGTTTCTTCGCAGGGGACACCCTCGGCGGGCAGACGGGGCAGGGCCCGTAGCGGCAGGTCTGCGGCGGGGCATGATGTGGGAGATGGCCTCCGTCTGCTTCTTCACCGCGGAGAACTGTTGGGCGAAGTCCTCGACGGTGTCACCGAAAAGGCCAATCTGGGAGACAGGTGCGTCCAGGAAGCGATTCTTGTCAGCCTCATGCATCTCGACCAGATTGAGCCAAAGATGGCGTTCCTGGACCACTAGGGTGGCCATCGTCTGTCCGAGTGCCTGCGCTGTGGCCTTCGTCGCTCTCAGGGCGAGGTCGGTCGCTGAGCGCAGTTCCTGCAGCACATCAGGATCAGGTCCACCCCGTGCATGTTTTTGAGAGCTTTGGCCTGGTGGACTTGCAGGAGGGCCATCACATGCAGGGCGGAGGCAGCGCATCCAGCCGCACTGTAGGCCTTCGCGTTAAGCGAGGATGTTGTCCTACAGGGCTTGGATGGGAGTACGGGGCGACCGCGCCAGGAGGTAGGGCTACCGGGGCATAGATGGTGCGCAACTGCCCTATCGACCTGGGGAATCGCGCCGTATCCGTGGCGCTCTCCGCCGTCGAGGGTGGAGAGAGTGGAGCGGTTGGCACCTAGACGAGCGGAGAGCAGGGCTCTCCACGTAGACGTCAGCTCATCACCGGGGGGATGCGAGGCCGCGAACGGCGCGCTGCCCCCAGGAACCAATCATCCAACCGCGAAGGCTGTGGGGAGGATGGAGGGTTCCAATCCAACCCCACGCTCACGGCGGCCCGGGAAAGCATGTCGGACATCTGAGCGTCGGCCTCAGCCTGGGCCTGCTGGCCCGAAGGCGGCAGTCCAGGGGAGTCCTCGGCATCAGACACCGCACCGCACGATGCAGCGGCGAGCTCATCCGCTTCGGACTCGGGAGGATAGACGGCCGGGTCGTGAGGAGAGCCGCTATCGCCGCGAGCATGGACGGGGACCAGCGAGCGTGTCGGGGAACGGGAGGTTCGCGGGGGGCTACCCGGCGAAACTGCACCAGCTGCCGCCCCAAATCGCCCTCAGCGCCAACCGCATCGTCCTCAATCCCGTGGGAAGAAGGAGCAATGCGGGTGCAGCTGGGGTTGCTTGCCTTCTGTTGAAGGCAAGCCGCGATCACTAACGTGGTCATGGTCATGTTCTCGCAGTGAGAACATGAACCATCCACAAACGCCGCCTCGGTGTGATCGCGGCCCAAACACACGAGACAGCGCCTGTGGCCGTCTGAAGCGGAGAGGCTTCTACCGCATCCAGGAACGACACAGAGGCGGAAAGGCGTCTTGAAAAGACGGCGTCCTTAAAGGACGTTCAACGCCGCTGTGTTTGCTCTTTTAGAGAAATTTGCTCTTTTACAGGAAATTTGCTCTTTTAATACACAGTGTGTGTGTGTGTGTGTCTGCGCTGTCGAAGCGCTCAGGGGCAACAATGCACGCCGTGCAATGTACAGAGAAAGCCGCTGTTGTGCGCCGTCAGATCCAACAGCAAGCAGATCGTCAGAGATACAGGAACGTTCAGGGTGTGTATTCTCGCAGCAGACTGCAAACAGACCATCGGCTCCGAAGAAATTTTCTGACTAAACTTCCGTATTTGCCCCGCTTAAATACCCATATGCGGGGGCGGGGTATGCAAATACTGACCGCCAACTCTCATTGGCCCTTTTCAATAGGTCAGAGGTGAATATCGGCGCTGAAGAGAGACCCCCCTAGTGTCGCTTCTCCGACACAACGTGGAGAGAGCGACAGAAGGGGAACTACTGTTACCATGGATAGGCTTCAACAAGTCCCTACCTACTTTCAGAAGATCGTAATTGTCCCCACCAATATTTGGGCAATTTTTCCACATAGAAAATACTTTAACTTTATGTATGTTTTATTTTCGTTTAAATGACTATTAAACTTTCTCAGTGTCATTATTAATATGTAAATTGTTGTCCGACCTCTCCTGAGGCGGCGAATATATGCGCGTGGGGAGCGTTGTCACAAGTGTTCATTTTTTCAGCAATTTTCAGACTGCACCAATCAAAGATATTTGTGATTACTGCATAAATATATATATATATATATTTTTTTTTATCATATTTATGATATATTGCAAATTAACTTGCGTCATGATTTTAATGCATCCATTTATACAGCTTTTAAAGATGCAGAGAGCAGAAAATACTCTGTGTGTGTGTACCTATTAGATCACCCTCCAGCTTGTTGGTGATTTCTCATATTATGTGACGTCAAATATGCATTCCTGCAATGGTTTTTCTATTGCGAAATAAATCGCCTTGACCTACTGTAGGCCTACACTGTAAAAAGTAATCGCTGAATCTACTTAATAAAAGCTTGTAAACCTAACTAATTCTGACAAATTTGTTGATTTTACTTGATATAACTGTGTTATGTCAACGATCGGCTGAATGCAACAGTTAAACTAAACAACTTATGTAAACCGTACTGAAGAGCATCAAGTGAGCTGGACTAAAAGCCAGTTCACACTGTAACAAGTATTCAGAGCAAAAACTTGGCACAAAGAACATAACAGATGTACACAAAAGGGGTGCTAATGATTAAAATTTTTATGAGCTACTGCTACTACAATCCAATCAAATGTTTAATTTATGAGCTGCTGTTTCTACAAATACTTATTATGATAAGTCCATCATATTTATAATCAGCTTCATATTCATATTTATTGGGGTTTCGAAGATTTAATTCCAGGATGAAAATATAAATATGATTTCTACTATTCCTGTTATGTTTTAAACGCATTTTCTGCGCATGCGCAGTATCATTCAGTACACCGCGGGTCCGAGGGAAGACGATGAACTTCACTTCTCTCGCATCATGTGCGACTGCGACGTGTTGCAACGACATTAGGTATGTTGGTGACATAATTATACACTACTCACAGTGCATTTTATCTTTGTATAAACCCAAATCGAAATAATGTATTTTGCTCTTTGTAGCGAGAAAGGGAAATGCAAATATAATGAGTTTTTATCAAGAGTATTACTGGCTAACCGTCAGTTGAGAGCATTGGCTTACTAGATACGTTACAAACGTCTTTACTGACTTTTTTTAATAGATTAATAGATTCAAACACTTTTTTGAGTTTAAATCTTTCCTGTGTAAGAAAAAAAAACGTGCAATTTTGCAAAAAGGATTCTGCTTTTACAGCCGATAAGAGCCCTCTTGAGATAGACACCTTTGAATTTTAATGACTGTGTCAGGTAAGGGGTGGATGGTGGTGCAAGATGTTCAGATGCTTGTGTAACTGCAGAGAACTGATTGCAACTGATTGAATTTAAGATTAGTAGTGGTGGTCAGTCTGTAAGATAAGGTAGCCTATATACATATTTATGATATATCGCAAATTAACTTGTGTCATGATTTTAATGCATCCATTTATACAGTTTTTAAAGATGCAGAGAGCAGAAAATACTCTGTGTGTGTTCCTATTAGATCACCCTCCAGCAGTGATTTCTCATATTATGTGACATCAAATATGCATTCCTGCAATGGTTTTTCTATTGCGATATAAATCGCCTTGACCTACTGTAGGCCTTGGTTAAATAAACTAAGCCGTCTTGATTTTTGAAACCCTTTAACTTCCCAATCTTAAGGTTTTCTTAGAAAATGGTACTTAAGGGGCTTTAACATGCAACACTTAACATGATTTAAAGGCGCTCTTAAATAATAATAAAAAAATACTTAAAGGAAACCTAAAGGGATTATGACGTTTTACTTATAAACCTCTTAAATAACACTCTATCATTATTTTCTGCAACTCCTTTGAATTTAAGGGAAACTTTAGGGTGTTGTACAGGAAAATTACATTTAAGATGCTTTATGCAACCGGGCCCGAGTATTTTAAAAGTTCATATATGACGTTTCTGCAACAGCCCCAGAGTATGGGCTGAAATATGTGCCACCAGAAACTGAATTTGAACCATTTATATTTGAATTTGAATGGCTAAACTTGAATAATTGCATTGAAAAACTGAATTTGAATCACATAATTTGAAATTGTATTGTTTAATTAAAATTGAATTTATTCAAAAACTGAATCTGAATTGTATCATTTGAAATTGAATTTATTCGTTTGGAACTGAAGTCCAATAAAATTTGATCCTCACTGAAAATTAAACTCTCTATATATCTTCACATTCACTTCTCACAATTCAGATTCAGTTCTCAAATTCAATTTCAAGTTACTGAGACAGACATCCGGGTAGTTGGAGGATGAAGGAAGAGCAATCGAGCGCAGATCGATAGATAGCGTTCATAGGTTGGTTTCACGTGACGTCACGCTGCTGCATCGCGAGAGCGCGCAATTCAGATGGAGGGCAGGAAGTGAAATAGCTGAGGATCTGCCGTCTGGCAAAATGCCAATGTTTTGTGTAGTTTACGGCTGCTCCAATCGTTCTAATCGAGAAAAGGGAAAGGGTTTTTATAGAGTACAGAAGATTGTCACTCATAAAGGTGAGAAATGTAAAAAGCTCACAGAACAACGCCGTAAAAGTTGATTTTTAACGTACGTCTGCGGTCGGGAGGAGCAGAGTCTGTTAATGCCCGTGTCTGCAGCGACCACTTCGTCGGAGGTATGTTAGCTAGCCAACGTGTTTTTTGTGTCTGTGTTTATATAGCATTAGGTTGTCATTAAATGCTCATTTACTTAGTAATGCTTATTAAGTTACCGGTAGTCTAATATGGACTTGATTGGGGCTTTTTAGGTTGCCCTAAGCTTGTCTAATCTTTCGAGTCTATTGTCCCATTGGAGTAAGGAGGAGGGATAATAATCAGTCAGTCCAGTACCTGAGCCCTCACACATGTAGTGTCCAATACCTGATCCCTGCTTCTTGGCTCTGATGATGATAAGTAAGAGGACATGGAGTAGTAGTACCTGAGCCCCGACACATATCAGTCTGTTAATATGTTTTCAACAAGTGTAATACTTTTATCCACTAGTCCAATTGTACTGGCTATATGTATTATATGTAATGAAATGGATTCTAATCTGTTATTGCACACCATGTTCTTGTTATTATAACAATTGCTGAAAAATCTAATCTTGTAAATAAACCACCATGTATAATTCTGTCTTCTCAATGGCATTTAATGTTTTCATTTAAATTATACAACAGCCAGAACTCACAAAGACCACACTCATAACAATAGTCAAAATGTAATCTTGTCTCATACAACCGTATTGATATAACAGCAATATCACACAGCCCACTTTCAAGAGTGCCTGGATCCTTTCATTACATTACACATGTGAGTTTGTAACTTGCTGTCCCAGTATTTCTGGAAGTATGCCGTTTCTAAAAAGCCTAACATCATCCTAAAGTTCAAGATCGGGCAAAATCCTTTCAACAAAAATGTCATTGTGGTTCCACACAACAAAATCACAGTACTCAGCGTCTACAATGTGAAGCTGTCCCTGAACTTGGTAGTAGTAGTCATGAGTCCGGTCCAGCATGACATTATCCCCATCATTGATGAGGCAGAAGCCCTTTTCCCCAGCACACAAGCGCAGATTGGCTTCATCTTGGTGAGAGTGTGGACACTAAAATCACAGAGAGAAGGACACGTGAACAATAGATTAACAAATATATTTTCTGCCTTTTTGCTCAGTTTAGGACTTGAGACACGACTCAGTCTCGAGATTTAGGGACTTTACTACAACAGAGACTGTAATATTACCTTAATCTTGCAGGTGCCAGTTCCGTGACAGTCACAAGCAACAATCCCATCAGGGAGGACCCCATGTATGGCCACTTGGGGTTCAGCCAGAGACCACTGTCCATACAGGAGAAGCCTGCATGCTCCCGACCCATCAGCTTCTCATAGACTCCTCTGGCTTGTGCTTCATGTTTGCATCCATAACTGTACACAGTACACATGCAAAACATGAAAAGGAAATGATTACTTAGTATTGGATGTGTAGAGCCAGTTCAGTGATTTAAATGCCATTTCCTAACCCCTATACTTAGTTCTACTCCTGCATAACCATAGTCTTATAACCCTATAACTAACGTGCACCAAAGCAATGTGTTACTATACATTTCATTTAATATTCCACCAGTAAGATACATTTACTTAATAGACAAGCTTCTTTTTATCCAAATTATACCCTCTGTTGTCAGTGTTTCTTTTCTGGACATACACACTGTTTACACGAGGCCTTACCTCTGCCTTACCCTAATTCAAACCCTAAATACCTTGTAGCGGCTGTGGTGAACCTATATGCTTCTGGGTAGCATATGGCCTTGATCAAGCTCTTGGATGGTTGCTGTGGGTTGGTCTTAATAGCTTGTTTCAGCTTGGAAGCAGTTATGCGTCCAGCTCTTTGCCTAAACCAAATCCTGCTTGCACTCTGACTTCGAGTTGCCCTCTCTACAGCCTGGACCTGGGACATGATGAGCTCTTCTAGCTGGAATACCTGGCATAGCTCTCCAAGCTCTTTGGGGGGTAGCTGCAGAGTCTCTGGTGTTCTGTATTCAAGAACAGTTTTAGGAAGCATACTAGATTTGGGGATGAATTCTTTGTAGTAAGGCTCCCTAGCCATCAGTGCTGCACTCCTTGGACAGTTTTTGCTTAAAGTCTCAAAAAAACTAGCATATGTTTCTGACCCTCTCTTCACTCTTGGGCATGAAATTGATTTCCCAACCTGGTTTTCAGTTGTCCTGCCATCAATAGAACAGTCAAGCTTTTTTTTTTTGGCTTTAGCAGAGAAGTCGATCAGAGCTACTGGAGCAGCAGGAATCTGAAAATAAGTTAACACAAAGAAGATCATTAAGTCCACATTTCTGTGGTCCATAACCATAACATATCTATATGCAGTATAAATCTGGCGTATATCCTATGGCTGTGAGCAAAACAGGTAAGGCTATCATCACAGGATTGAGATGCCAAACTGTGTTTATGTGGGTCTTTGCTGTCTTAGCTTCTCTTTGTCCAACAGGGAAATTGTGACTGACCACATTGTCACAAGCTACACATGTTAAGGCAGAATATAGAATAGAAATAATTTAATAAAACCCCAACATTAGGTATGATGGAATATAATGAAAATCCCTAAAAGAAGATGAAATGTAGGCTAGATGAAGACAAGCAATCTGCCTGATTAAGTAACCAAAGGGGCACAATATAAACATTAATTTAACATCATAATTTAGCCTACAGTTACAGTGTCCAAAAAATACAGTGTCACCTTACCTTTTTTACATGTGATGGCATCAGCCACTTGCACTGCTCTGTTGTGCAGGAAGCTGTATCGCTTTCTTTCGAAGTGTAAATGTGCTATTTTTGTGTTCTAGTCAAACGGAATTAACTAACTTATGCATTCAATTCAAATGAATAGGGCTAGTGCTATGGTGTAATTGCCCTGAAGTTTATGGCCTTACATTATGCTAGCACCTGCCAAACACAGCGACACATAACTTACACGCTTACTACTCTCTCTCTCTCCCTCTCAGTAACGTTACTCTGACAATGACAAACACGAGAGAAGTTATCGGGAAAAAATCACACTGAAGACATGACCAGTCTACTTGGCGGCGGCTAACACTAGCTACGTTTGCAACAACATTTTCACCAGAGGAAGAGGCAAACGCTTAGAAATAATAAACACCAGGCAAAAATGTTGTTACAAGAGCTAGTAGGCTACCATAAAACGTGGGATTATAGCTACTGTTTGCAACGTCGGAGAAAGATTTAATTTCCCTGTTTCTACAAAATAGCTATAACATTAACAACAGTTAAACAAAAGATCGTTAGATCGTAAAAAAAAAATTCATTACCGTATTTGTCCCAGCCGAATCCATGGTGGTGGTGGTCACGCAAGTCAGGCAAGCACTTCTTCTTTGTTTCATGGCGGGTAACGTACTGTGCTCCAAAACATTGGTGCTGATTGGCCCAAGAGGAGTCCTGTGCGCCAATGAACGCTATCTATCGATCTGCGCTCGATTGCTCTTCCTTCATCCTCCAACTACCCGGATGTCTGTCTCAGTAACTTGAAATTGAATTTGAGAACTGAATCTGAATTGTGAGAAGTGAATGTGAAGATATATAGAGAGTTTAATTTTCAGTGAGGATCAAATTTTATTGGACTTCAGTTCCAAACGAATAAATTCAATTTCAAATGATACAATTCAGATTCAGTTTTTGAATAAATTCAATTTTAATTAAACAAAACAATTTCAAATTATGTGATTCAAATTCAGTTTTTCAATGCAATTATTCAAGTTTAGCCATTCAAATTCAAATATAAATGGTTCAAATTCAGTTTCTGGTGGCACATATTTCAGCCCATACCAGAGCTCTGACGCTCATTGTATACGTCAGTGTCCAAATCCACTCACTCATTTCGTTCACTCACTGCTGATATATAGTGCACTCACTGCCATTCACTATATAGGATAGGGAAGAGTGAACAATTTCAGACACAGAGATCGATTTTGATAGCAATAATAAAAAATTATTTTTTTAATACATGACAACATAAAAAAAGAGGATCGGTCTGGTTTTTCCCCCAGTTACCCACTGTGTTTGATATTTTGGATAAAATCTATTGGATTGTGTCCATTTTCATCAGTGGACCCTCATGTAGGGCTCGTTTGAGATGTCCAACGCCCTTCCTTGAAATTGAACGAAAGCAGTCTGGTGCAGTCTGACTCTGGGGAGGAGTGAAATAAAAGCTGTCAAGTCGGACATTTCTTATGGAAGTGGATTAGCCACTACGTGATCAAAAGCATATATTGCTTGATTCAGGTTAAAGTGTTTTGTTGTTTATGAAGTAGATGTAATTTAAATTCTGTTGCTTTTAAATTAAAATAAATATGATGAACAAAACACTCTATGTGTTATTTAATTCCCCAGATAAGACGTGTCTTTCCATAAATATTTTGTTTAATAAAGACATTTATTTTAGATATTTCAGAAATATACATATCACATATCCCATAGGCTACAGAGATTGTATTGTCAGAATCAAACATTTTAAAAGAGAACAAAACATCACAGTCGTTTAAGCCAATGAGCATTAAGCTGTGTCATCAGAAAGACATTTCCCATCATGCTTGCAGTTCGCACATTTGGGAAAATGCCACTGCGCTGTCTGCCGGCTACAACTGCAGCCGCCTCACTCTCATGGGAGTGTTTTTGACATACATGGTCATGATATCACAGCAAGACAGATTTCTAACCAGCATTCACCTGTTGGTGATCACCGGTGATTGGTTCTGCGCAGAACCTGCCCATCTCACACAAAATGCTGTTTTTCTTCATCATCGTTGGATTGGATCATAAGCAGAGAACATGGAACACAAGTAGCCTACAGTCACTCACATGTTGCATGTTTTAAAAATGCACTCTTTTAACAATTTAAAATTGAAGTTTTAGATGTAAAACAAAGCATTTGTTTTTTTAGCCGCACTCAAACAGCCCACATGATGGCCAGTGACAGATAATAGGTTTAAAATGGGAGTGTAAGACAGACTCTGTTGCACCCTCATTTTCACCTACAGTCACCAAAATTGGTACAATAATAGTTCTCATCAAGACAGACAACTTTCTTAATTATAGTCAATTGATCCGCCAAACAGGATGTCGGCCATTTTGGATTCATAGGGGATTCATGATTCATAAATGAATGGTGAAAATGGGAAACAGGAAGTGTCTCATATCTTCTGTATGAAATGTGTGATTTAGATACAAATTAAGATGTATGTTTAACCTTGGGGGCTAATCACAGGGATGTGACTATTTTGGGACACAGTCATATCGCCACTACATGGCAGCAGAAAATGTGGCTCTTACAACAGACTTTAAAATATTCCTCATTCCCCAATTTACCCAAATTGCTTCAATATTGTTTAGAATAATGTTAAATGCCAAATGCATGTGTCCACCTTGCATTGTTTTCCGAAATCCACCAGGTGTAAATGCACCCATGATGTTTGGGTCCGTTATCACTGCTTGCAGCTATATTTATTAGGACCCAAACACTGAAAGTGCAGAGGCCCTATAGTTCTTCTAAGTATTATTAGGGCCCAAACACTGAAAGTGCAGAGGCACTATTGTTCTTCTACGGATTATTATTAGGGCCCAAACTCTGAAAGTGTGGAGACCCTATTGTTCTTCTAAGGATTCTTCTTCTTTTCAAGGTTTTCGGTACTTTTGGGGTACTTAACATGCGTGGAAACTCTTGAAATTTGCACACACATCAGAGTCTTCTGCCATTAGGGCTGGGCAATGTTGCAGGGGGCAGGGGCGTGCAGGTGGAGCTCTGTAGCGCCACCTAGAAGATGGGCATGTTTGGGTGGCTCTGTAGCACATCCCTTTTGAGCTACCATCACCAAACTTTATACACATAAAGATCTCATCAAGCTGGACAACTTTTGTGCTGACAGTCATAAGGTCTGCCCAACAGTAAGTCTGAAATTTTGAATTGTTTGAAAAAGGTATGCTCTGGAATTTGAAATACTCCTCCTATGGCTTTCATGTTACAGGTACCAAATGTGGGCAAAATCATGCCAAGACATTGATGATGCTAAATTTTAAATTGATTTTTGATATATTGAAATGTGTTGCCATGGCAACGCGATAAAATAACTTAAAAAAGTCTTATATCTTCTGCGTGCTTTGTGTGATTTGTTGTTGTATGATTCCCAAAATATCACTTCTCATTCCCTCCAGGATTTTGTGGGTGGTGTCTAGAAGGGATTCCTCTTTCATACGTTATGTACTTTATAAATATGTGTAACTTCATTCAACAGTTAACTATGTTTATTAAATATATGTGCTACAGTGATGTACTGTGGCACATATATACATCCACTGAGATATACATCCACTGAGGTGCGGATGCAATCTTTGTTAATTAAAATATAAAGTTTCATATTGGCGGATTGGAACCCTGAACCTTTTATACAATGGGAGAATTAATTACCACTAGACCACCCAGTCAGACTTCTTTTACCACCGCTGATTGATGCACTTTTCCACTGATTTACAATATCTCATGACCGACAATAGCACACATAGAGATCAAGTTATACATTTTATTATGTTAAATATTTATTTTAGAACTTGAATTGATCATCAAGAATTACTTTTTTATCAAAGCAGACCATTTAAAATAATATTTTACTAGCGCTCATCATTGCTGTGTGACTTAATACTCCACGTATCATGAGCATGCCGTTGTTATTTCGCTAGCCAACTTAAACTGATCTTTAACTTTATATCTACTGCGCATGTGCGAGAAGTTGATGAAAGAGGGATAAAATTTCATGAAATTTAGTCATTATCCATCAGGGTTGCGCAAAAGTTCATGCATGGGCACGTAGGGGGAATCTGTAGCGCCCCCTTTAAAAAGGGCTTGTAAGACAGCATCTGTAGCATGACAATTTTCACCTATAGTCACCAAAATTGGTACATATATAGATCTCATTAAGCTGGACAGCTTTCATAATGATAGTTTTTAGCTCTGCCCAACAGGAAGTCAGACATTTTGGATTTTTTAAATATTGCAGCCTCTGAAATTTTAAATACTCCTCTTGGAGATTCATGAGACTGTCACTGCATTTAGACAATATTATGCCAAGGGATAGAAAATGCTAAATTGTGAACAGATTTCCATGTTGCCATGTCATGGCATTAAATTAATGGTGAAAAATGGGAAACAGGCAGTATCTCGTATCTTCATGTTTGCAATGTGTTATTTAGATAAAAATTGAGACGTATGTTTAGTCTTGGGGGCTAATCACATGGATGTGACTATTTTGAGACATGGTCATAGTGCCACCACCTGGCAGAAGGAAGTATGCTCGTCACAGCCTTTAAAAATATTCTTCTTATATTTATTCAAATTGCTTCAAAAATTGTTTCAAATAATTTCAAATGCCAAATGCATGGCTCCACCTTGCATTGTTTTCCGAAAGTCACCAGGTTGAAATGGACCCATGGTGCTTGGGCAGTTTTGCCAATCAGATCGCTTCTGAAGAAATGGATTTAACCACTGGAGTCAAAAATTAATGTGATCTTCAAAGGTTTGGTCACCCTTCACTTGCATTGTATTGACCTACAGTGCTGAGATTTACTTCAAAACAATTTTGTTTGTGCTCTGCTGTACAAAGAAAGTCATACGCTGGGATGGTATGATGGTGAGTACATTATGATAATTTTTTCTTTTTGTTTTAACTATTCATTTAAGGTAATTAAATTACAGTCAAGCAAGTCTTTTAAAAATCCAGTTTGCCACACAACAAGCTATTAATTTTTTTGTATTTTTATTTATAACAATCAGATGATATTATTGAATTCTGCAATGATTTCAGATATTTAAATGTTGTTTATTACGTTATACTGTATATTACATAATGTATAAAATATTATATATTACAGTTATATATTTAATTAACAAGACATTATGATTAAAAAATTAACCATGGTTTTGCTACAGTAACCATAGTTCAACCATGAAATTTGAAGTAAAACCATAGTAATCACAATATGAACTGTGGCTACTACAGTCATGGTTACTAAAATGTTAGTTTAGTAAAACCATGGTTCATTTCCATAAGGGTAAAAAAAATAGGATGCAACATTGTATTGAACATACAATTATATTTAATTATCACTAATAAAAACAGAAAACGCCCTATTGTAAATAACTGAATTGAAATATAGTCATATCTGAATCAAAATATATTCAGGTATGCAGCTCATTAATGTAAAAGCTACAATATTGTTAAAATTGCTGAGCTACTGTTGTGCTACTACAAAATTGTGTTAAGTTAGTAGTGTTGCTACTTTAAATTAACTACTCACCAACATTATAACTATGCATGATTATATAGTTAGTAACTTTTTATCATTTGTATTTAGCATTTTTTCCCCCCGTCTGCTAACTTATCAGAACAGACCTGTGACCCACTAGTCCAGAAGTACTACTACAAAGTATGGTCAGAGTTTTATTCTGACACCACAATCTTGTAGCAGTATCTCTCATAAGATAATAAAATGTTTTGTGTCTCAGTGACGGTAATACTGTTGGACACTGTGTGCAGAGATGTTTAAATGCTAAGGAAATCAGACATAAATCACAAATGAATCTGACAATGTAGAATGTACACAGTGTTGTAGGAGGTATTCTGCACTGGCTTTCTTAGAGGAAAATTGCAAAAGCTACAATTATATAAGAGTGTCATTTTCATGGGCAGATGTTATTCATTTATTTTACTTTGTGTTGTCAGTTAGTCTTAACTAGGCAATCGTCTTCCAAGTAGCAATATAAAGGTCTGTGTTGTGAAGTGGAGTTCCCCGTCTGTCGCTCACTTCGACGTTGTGTCGAAGAAGCGACACTAGGGGTCTCTTTTGAGAGCCTTTCGCATCTCTGATCTATAAGAAAAGGCCAATGAGAAATTGGCAGACAGAATTTGCATGTCCCGCTCCCGGAAATACGGTGCATATCAGCGGCTTTCTCCCTTCTCTGCAAGGCAGTGCAGCTTTGCCCCTGGGCACTTCGACAGCACAGTAAAAGAGTTTATTTCTCTAAAAGAGTTATTTACTCTAAAAGAGCATATACACAGCTGGCGTTGAACGTCCTTTTCAGGACGCATCTTTATAAAGATACCCTTCCGCCCCTGTGTAGTTCCTGGATGCGGTATCGTGCTCTCCGACACCTGCCTGGAGTTCGGTCTGGCAGAAACTCGTGTGATCCTAAGACCGTGACAGGGCTACGTGCCTAAGGTTCCTACCACTCCCTTCAGGGACCAGGTAGTGAACCTGCAAGCACTGCCCCGGGAGGAGGCAGGCCTAGCCCCTTCATTGCTGTGTCCGGTACGTGCTTTGCGTATCTACTTGGACCGCACGCAGAGCTTTAGACATTCTGAGCAGCTCTTTGTCTGCTTTGGTGGACAGTGGAAAGGGAACGCTGTCTCCAAACAGAGGCTTTCCCACTGGGTAGTGGACGCCATTACATTGGCCTATCACACCCAGGCCGTGCCCTCCTCTTTGCGGGTCCAAACACACTCAACAAGAAGTGTTGTGTCCTCATGGGCACTAGCCAGGGGCACCTCCCTAGCAAACATATGCAGAGCAGTGGGTTGGACAACACCAAATACCTTTGCATGATTTTACAATCTCAGGGTTGAGATGGTTACGTCCCGTGTTTTCTCAGGTCCGAACCGGTAGAACTCGGTACACGCTGACAAACTGACCGGGTGGACCTAGCGCCCTTTCCCTCCGCTGATGTAAAAGCGTGCGCTCTTATCCCAGGAGATCCCACTAACTCGGCTCCCTGGATGACTCCTCCCGAGCCCTCTGGTCCGCGAATTCAGTGGAGGAATTCACTGACCAAATCCAATGCGGGTACTCAATCTAACCTGTACTGGAATAGGTGCTCCACAGGACGGGCTCCTACGTGGACTTATCCCCCTGTGTGTATTTTCCACGGTACAGTCCCCTTGCAAGCGGACCCACGTCTCCCTTGGGCAGTTCCCACTGCCCCCTGGTCGCCGTGTCTGTAGCAACGCCTCCCTCCTAATGAGGCAGGATCTACCACCGCGCCACTTTTCACATGTGACCTAAAAACCCATGTGATGCATTCACCACGCTTTACTCCCACAGTATGGGCAGGTGTGGTCTCCACAGGATCTTTCCCCCTGAAAAAATAGGAACCGGGAAAGATCGCCTTCCCCGATGCGTATGATAGCGTTAAGATGGCCCCAGCCGCTGGCGCGGCCTGCTCCCTTGCTTGGCACGTCGCCTTGTTCCCCCTGTCAGGGGTAAAGAACCAAAAGGCTTTGACGACTTTATGGGGCGTTGGGGAAGGGTACGTGCAGTCTGACACAGCCGGTCGCTTTGGTACGTAAAATACCTGCCCACTCCTGTGTCAGCAGTAAACGTACACGGCTCAGCGCATGGCGTGATTTAAATTGGACCCCTAGTGTCGCTTCTTTAACACAACGTCGAAGTGAGTGACAGACGGGGAACGTCTAGGTTACGGATGTAACCTCTGACACAACGTCTGAAAGAGACATTGTGTCCTCCCGACCACGTCGCTGAACCGAGCCACTGTTGCGGCCGAACCTCATTGTCGACTCCCCAGAAAAATCCTGAATGAAACAGACGCATTTCCCTCCCTTTATACCCGTATGTCTGAGGCCAGGACATGAAAATTCTGTCTACCAATTTCTCATTGGCCTTTTTTCATAGATCAGAGATGCGAAAGGCTCTCAAGAGAGACCCCTAGTGTCGCATCTTCGACACAACGTCTCGTTCCCTCCATCAGGGAACGGAGGTTACATTCGTAACCTAGACGTTCACCAACTGCATGTTTCTGAATGAAAATCAAATGTGACTTTATTGCAGAGACACCACGAGTCATTCATCAAAACAACATCCTATATTATCGTCAGTCTCTCATGGAGGTCCAACTGCATGGTTTGTAATTCCTGTTCTTTAAAGATGCAGTTGAACCCTTTACATTATCTGCTGGCAAAGTTTCAAATTATGCTAATTACTGCTCATTGACTTAATTGAAAAGGGTCTTTTTAAAAGAACATCTTTGGATGTGGAAGCAGTGTTAAATCGAGGATTACACTGAAGGAAACTAGTATTTTCTAGAGCCATTAATTATAATGGATCTAACATTTACCTAATTATGTGTGATATATATAGTCAAGATAACTAGTTACTGACAGTCACCATAATTCTCAAATAAAACAAAGAATATCTTTTGATCTTAACACATGTTAGCAACACTCCAGCTGGCAATTCCAGTGCTAAGTGAAACATTCAAAATGTCAGTTGATGAAAAACTTGATGATTTTTATTTATTTGTAGCCATAGGCTACTACTTAGAATTATATTATACTATATTATGTTATATTATATTATATTATATTATATTATATTATATTATATTATATTATATTATATTATATTACATTATATTATATTATATTATATTATATTATATTACATTATATTATATTATACTAGATTAGGCTATATTATATTATATTCACCCTGCTGGTGTTGATTTAGCGATAATGACCATCTGACTGTAAATTATTCCTATTATATTATAACAGTCTCACAATCTACAGGTGAAACTCGAAAAATTAGAATATCGTGCAAAAGTTCATTAATTTCAGTAATTCAACTTAAAAGGTGAAACTAATATATTATATAGACTCATTACAAGCAAAGTAAGATATTTCAAGTCTTTATTTGATATAATTTTGATGATTATGGATCTCAGAAAATTTGAATATTACATGAAATCAATAAAAAAAAATGGATTTTAAATACAGAAATGTTGGCCCTCTGAAAAGTATAATCATGCATATGTACTCAGTACTTGGTTTGGGCCCCTTTTGCATTAATTACTGCCTCAGTGTGGCGTGGCATGGATGCTATCAGCCTGTGGCACTGCTGAGGTGTTATGGAAGACCAAGATGATTCAATAGCGGCCTTCAGCTCTTCTGCATTGTTTGGTCTCATGTCTCTCATCTTTCTCTTGGCAATGCCCCATAGATTCTCTATGGGGTTCAGGTCAGGCGAGTTTGCTGGCCAATCAAGCACAGTAATACCATGGTCATTGAACCAGGTTTTGGTACTTTTGGCAGTGTGGGCAGGTGCCAAGTCCTGCTGGAAAATGAAGTCAGCATCTCCATAAAGCTTGTCTGCTGAAGGAAGCATGAAGTGCTCTAAAATGTCCCGGAAGATGGCTGCGTTGACTCTGGACTTAATAAAGCACAGTGGACCAACACCAGCCGATGACATGGCTCCCCAAACCAACACAGACTGTGGAAACTTCACACTGGACTTCAAGCATCTTGGATTGTGTGCCTCTCCATTCTTCCTCCAGACTCTGGGACCTTGGTTTCCAAATGAGATGCAAAATTTGCTCTCATCAGAAAAGAGGACTTTGGACCACTGAGTAACAGACCTTTCTTTTTTTCTTTAGCCCAGGTAAGACGTTTGACATTTGAAGCCCATGTCCAGGACCCGTCTGTGTGTGGTGGCTCTTGATGCAGTAACTCTAGCCTCAGTCCACTCCTTGTGAAGCTCCCCCACACATTTGAATGGCCTTTTCCTGACAATCCTCTCCAGGCTACGGTCATCCCTGCTGCTTGTGCACCTTTTTCTTCCACACTTTTCCCTTCCACTTAACTTTCTATTAATGTGCTTTGATACATCACTTTGAGAACATCCAACTTCTTTTGCAATTACCTTTTGAGGCTTTCCCTCCTTGTGGAGGGTGTCAATGATGGTTTTCTGCACAACTGTCAGGTCAGCAATCTTCCCCATGATTGTGAATTCAACTGAACCAGACTGAGAGACCATTTAAAGGCTCAGGAACCCTTTGCAGGTGTTTAGCTGATTAGAGTGTGACACTTTGAGCCTACAATACTGAACCTTTTCACAATATTCTAATTTTCTGAGATTCTGAATTTGGGGTTTTCATAAGCTGTAAGCCATAATCATCAAAATTATATCAAATAAAGGCTTGAAATATCTTACTTTGCTTGTAATGAGTCTATATAATATATTAGTTTCACCTTTTAAGTTGAATTACTGAAATTAATGAACTTTTGCACGATATTCTAATTTTTCGAGTTTCACCTGTATAACAGCGTATTATGTCAATAGTACATTTGCTATTTCTATACTTTTGTAATGGACTGTTCATTAATAGATAAATATAGATTTCTGAGGAACGATCATCTATATCATGTTAAAACCATGTACATTATTGCACAACTCTTTGCTAACAATTTAACCCACAGGCCAGATAGCAGAAAGAGATTAAAAAGGTGTTGTTCTAATGAATTGAAATAGCCCTCCATCACATGAGGCGTGTCTAGCAATTTTGTATTAAAAAACAAGCATGTTGTAAATGGTAATTGTGTGGCCCCAAGGTCCGTGAGCCAAATATTACACCGATTTCCTCACTATTACCAGACAGTCTGCCAAATCAGTTATTTGTAATTACTCACATATGCCTAGCAAATGTGGAATTCTACTGCGGCCTTGGCTGACACTGAGGATAGTACTTATCTATTTTCCACAGGAACAACACTTGCATATTTCCATTGCTTTCTTTAACTTTGTTGTCTATATACGGGATCACACCCTCTTACACAGTATGTACTGTATGTCCATGACTTTAACCTCTCTGTATTTCTTTGTAGAATATAATGTATTAAAACTGTAAGTACAATCTTTCAACCAGCTTTAAAAAAAAAGTTATGCTTCTTAAATGAACACTGTAAATACCTGGGGAGTCACATTACGCCATGTGAGGTTCGGACGTGTGAATGGTGAGCTCTGCGCACTTTGCTAGTTTTAATACTTTTTATGTCATAAACTGGTGAGATTTGATACACCCTGATCCTTAACTGTTCTAGGAAAACAACATGTCAAAGCATTCCAAATCCTCTGGCTCTGGAAACATTAAAAGACACTTACGTGCTCAAGCTGACGCCCCGAGCAGTGGGCTGCAAGCCCGGGAGCTGATACAAGCGAGAGTAATAGTGACAGTCCAATTTCCCTGAACATGCTAGACGTAAAAATATTGTCAAAAATTCTAGCTAACATATTAAGTAAAGTTATGACATCTCTAATACATATAGATCAGGTGGGCTTTATTCGGGGCCACAGCTCTTCTGATAACATTAGGCGTTTCATTAATATCATGTGGTCAGTGGCGAATGATCAGTCTCCGGTCGCTCTGTACATCTCACTTGATGCTGAAAAGGCATTTGATATAGTAGAAAGAATTATCTTTTTAAGGTTTTGGAAATATACGGGTTCGGGAATATTTTATTGGATGGATTAAGTTACTTTATAGACACCTGGTAGCGGTGGTACAAACAAATGGATTAATTTCAGATTATTTTACTCTGTATAGGGGCACCCGGCAGGGTTGCCCTCTTTGCCTATTGTTCTGTCTTGCCCTGGAACCATTAGCAGCCGCGATAAGAAAGGAAGATGATATTCCAGGGGTGGTGGCGGGAGGTGTGGTACATAAGCTTCTGCTTTACGCTGATATTTTATTATTCGTCTCCCACCCCACTAGATCTATACCTTGCCTCCACAGAATTATTCAATCCTTTTCTAAGTTCTCAGGATACAGAGTCAATTGGTCTAAATCTAAAGCTTTGGCTCTGACAGCATACTGCCCAGTGACAACCTTTTATCCAGGCGTCTTTCAGTGGTCCAAACAGGGCATTAAGTATTTGGAAATTTTATTTGTGTGATTTAGTTAGAGTTAATATTGACCCCTTAATAAAAAGGTTTTCGAGCGATGTGGGCTACATTACATTTATCTATGATTGGGAAGGTTAATGTTATTAAAATTAATTGTATTCCAAAAGGTAACTACCTGCTACAATCTCTCCCTGTAGATGTCCCCCTCTTATTTCAAGCAATTTGAAAGTATAGCGAAGTCCTTCATTTTGAAAGTAAGCGTCCCAGATTGCATTTCAATAACTTACATAGGCCGATTGACAGAGGTAGGCTAGGCCCACACAAGATGTTGTTTTATTATTTTATTATATTATATTTTTTTATATTATTATTATATATGCGTTCAGTCTCAGACATTTAGCTCATTGGTCGCTTCCACCTGAGAGAGCCCCTCCCTGGTTTTGTATTGAACAGGAAGTTCTTGCCCCTATTTCAATATTGCAAATCCTTTCTATCAAGGTAAGTAACGCCTCGTTATCTCGCATTTGCACTCTGTATGGACAAAAGTGTCCATGGACAAGAGTGTTAATTCAGACATTTATTTAAATGTTGCCTTGAGCATATGGCTGAATCCAAAATGATGTATTAATAAGTTCCCTTTCTGCTTGTCAGAGTGGATTGTGAGGGCGGTTAATATGTTCAGTTACCTATATGAGAGTGGGGTGTTGAGATCCTTTGAAAATATGGTTCAACATTTTGGGATTCCCAGGTTTCAATTCTTCAGGTATTTACAGCTGCACCACCTGCTCTGTACTATTTTTGGGAGTAGTAGTGGGAGTTAAATGTTGATTCAGTGTAAATATGTTTTGTTTTTCTTTGTCATCTATATGTATCAATAAAAAATGTTAATCAGAAAAACACGGTAAATATCTGAAATTTTAATAAAGTGCAGTATGTGTTTCTTATTCAGAAAAGTTCAGGGTCAGATTGTGCAAATGCCTTTAATTTATATTTCTGTTGGGTTGCATATGGTCATCTACACTACTTATTACCCAATAAAATGTCAAATTATTTTGAAAGCAAAAGTGCCAAACAAACATGTACTTAGTTAAAGGGATAGTTCACCCAAAAATGTAGTCACCTTCATGTTGTTGCAGCATGAATTGTCATTATGTTAAGAGGTCAACTCTGCTCTCATAACATTTTTTAAAAGACGCATATCACATTTAATACAATGAGAAATATGAGGTGGAGACCACAGAGGCTAAAAAACTCAACTATATATTGTGGCCACAACCTTGGGAGGGCGCATAACTTAGACATCTAAGAATTTGCTTGCTGCTTGTTTTCAGTTATTAAATCTCCATTCAGCTGTGAGAAATATTCCGTAACTACATACTGTTCCTTTATGATATACCAAGGGCCCATTTGTTACATGTTAAGAACTCACAGTGATCCTAATTCATTTATTTTAATGATCCCAACATGCCTTGCACTTTGATGACAGTTGTATTGCATTTATCAGTCATCCATGTGCAGCATATCAACTTTCATTACCATTAAATATATGAATAATCAGTTCTGGAAAATGTGACCTTTATGTTTAGGCCATGTGATTAAGTCCTCATCACGTGGTATGGTGTATTATGGACAAAATTACGCATGACTCAAGTTGTGGAAACAGAGGGTTGTGCAAAAGGCGTTTGGACAGTCTGACCCTTAGGGATGTACATACTTTTGGAACTCTTAAGCATGACTATATCACACATGCTGCACCTCATTCAGAATTCAGGGACTTGCCATGTTAATTAAAAATGCTTAAGAATAGTTGTGCTATTGGAACAAATCAAAGCATGTTTTCCATTTCAGTTATGCCATCTGTGGACCATGACTTTCACATGCGTAGAATTTGTAAAATGTTTACTGTGAAAGGCCCCGTGCAGACCCTAAATAGATAAAAAAAAAAATTATAACAACTCCTTTGAGCCAAATTAATCTATATAAATATATCAAATTCAATATGGGACCACAGTCAAAAGTCGTTTAGGTGGTTTTCCCCCATATAATTGAAATTGCTGCAAGCTGCAACGCTTGGAAAATGTTCGAGCCCACAATGCAGTTTTCTGCACATAAATCACACCATAATACTGCCTTTAAATAGTTACAGACAGACAATTTATTCTTGGCACACATTTTACTCCATACCTATGCCAATATGAGTGTGTCACACTTAGTTGCCAGAAGTCATTATTTGCTAATAGCTCTAAGTCACTTTACTCATTATTGTTCCTTTTCAAGATTTTTAAACACTAGTTTCACACCAGTTTAGGGGCACACTAGGGGCTGCGATTATTCTGGGGCAAACAAGGCAGGTTAAGAAAGTTGACTTTGGTTGAAAAAAGGCCTCTCTCTGTGACAAAAGCACACAATTGAAGTTCCTCTCTAGCATGATATATAATATCTCTGCACTGCAAACACTTTAAAAGCAAGTTTTTTAAGTTTAAACTTTAAGTAGCTCAACTGGTAGAGCATGGCACTAGCAACGGCAAGATCATGGATTCAATTTCCAGAGAACACACAAACTGTTAAAATGTATATACGTTGAAAGCTTTGGATAAAAACATCTGCCAAAAGAATAAATGTACACTGTAAAAAATTTCTGTAATTTTAACAGTAAAAGACTGCAAAAATAAATAAATTGGTTAACGAATAGTTACCGTAAAATATACGATAATATGCTGTTATATATTTAAAAAGACAGTACATGTCAAATGTTGTAAAAGTTAAATATTTTAGATGTAAAAAGTATGATTTTACATGTAGTACATGTACTTTTTATGGTAAAAAAAAAAAAAACTGTAATCTGGCCTTCCCAGAATTCACTGCATGACCCATTACATTTCATTATAGTTTATGGGAATAGTTATGTTTCTTCTTATTTTTCTATAATTTATGTACTTTGGGGTGTTCTGTGTTATATTTGATGTAGTTTAGTTAATGTTTACTGCATTATTTAAATTTCACATGTGTTACCCTGATGGTGTTTAGTGTTTGTGTGAGTGCTACTGAGCACTGTCTCTACGTGTTTATTGGAAGTTGCTCCTGGAAGAGCCACTTTTGGTAAACTTCATGTCATCATGTGCCCTTCTGTAATTCTACGGTGATTAACAATACATTATAAAGTGTAAAGCAGATTTTTACAGTTACAGGAATTTGTTTTACAGTGTAAGTATAAACACACAAACCCTAATTCATCACAATGGCTTGATTGTGACTAAAGAATTTTACCACTTATCAGGGCTATTTGTTGAAATTTCACACTGTATGATTTATGCAGTGCTCAGGCTGGCTCAGAGTATTCTGATAATTACTCTAACATAACAGAAATCAAAATCCAACTGCGATCCCCTGTCTGTGATTTGCCAGGCCTTTTCTAAACTGAGCTGGCACTCATTTTCTCCATGGTTTAAATGAAAGCATGCATGGTTTAGATTAAAGAATTGTGACCTAGCTATTCACTAAGAGCCCAACGTTAATTAAAATCAATGCTGCTCTTTTATAATTCATTTGTACCATTAGCATATTAGCTTCAGCGTAATGGCAGGATGTCATTAAAGGATTTGGTCTATGACTAATGACAATATTTGTGCTCTGAAGTAGGTCAAACAAAGTAGCCAATTACTGTTCTTTCCATTACAATGATGAAAGCTAGAGATTAGCCATGCTTAGTTTTGGGTAAATTGTTTCTAGTAAATGTAAGCCTTTTTTATAAACCCTCTTCTAAACAATGAACTAAACCGACTTGGCTAATTCAATGGTTTTTAAAGCAATTTAGTGATGACATTGAGAATATGGAAAGGTACAGAACTCATTCTTTCCACCCTCATCTGTAATGTTTATGCACATCATTGTTTGTAGTTATCATACAAATGTATTCATACAGCCAGTTATATTTGGGAACAAATTAGTTTTTGGGCATCAAATGTATGCATCAAACAAGGAGTAGAAAAATGATGTATTGTTTGTTTTCTGTTGCATTTAGTAAATTACTTTTAGTTAAGAAGTTCATTACAATGCTGAAATTATGAACTGAACTGTTTATGGATATATAGATTTGGGATGGAGAGTGCACTGTTTTATAAATAGAAAATAGTCATTCTGAATACAGTTTTTATTAGTTTCATGATGTGTTACATTTTATGTTTAGTTACATACTTTCTCTTCATATAGTTTAGGAATTAGTCTTTTTGGAAGTTAGTCTCATAAATTATACTTAAAATACCTATATCTTACATTCAAATTAATAGAACCATTTGTAATAGATTTTGGTACAGAGTTTAGAAATCAAGCATGATAAATAGCATGTTTATGCTGCTTTGTCAAATGTATGGTGAAAAGCCAGTTTTATTTATATACTGTAGATGTTTATTTGATGATAATTTTTTTCTTTTCTGGTTTGAGTATAGATAGCTCATTTGTGGGGGTACAGAATCACATTATATCAACCGTTTTGTAATACAAATAGATGTAAATTTCCTCTGGGTGGCAGCATGTTTAGAAAGCGGAGTATCCCCCCTGAAACACAAGTGAAAACTGACACACATGGATCCAATATAGGAGAACATTCATACAGAAGAAGTAGACGACATGGAGCCGTCCTTCATTCAGAAGAGGAAGTTAGTGGTGTTCATGTCTGCTACTTTTTTTCATTTGCAGTCTCAAAACTTTTGAACAACTTCCAAATGCTTTTTCAAACACACACAAAGATGTGCCTCTAGCCAGGGTGATTTGTGAAAGATTTTGAAATTAGTAACTGATGTCTGATTATTCAAAGCTTTTACACTTTTATTTTGATTGTCAGAAATTGAGACATCATTTGCTTATTCTGAAGCTGCCTGAGGAGGAATTATTCAATTTAAAGCACAAAAAGTCAAAATCTAAGTAAAAAGAAAAGTTATTGAGCCTTTTTCATAAAATGCATGCAGAACAAAGTTCTGTGTAAATTGTCCCATTGAACTAAATGCAACATTTTACATCGAAATAATTTTTACGTGTAATCAACATGGAATGTTTTCAGCTTGTGTTTATATAATAAAGCCCCTTATCTTTAAATGCTGACATTTTAATTTATTACATTTGATTTTAATAAAATGTCATTGGTAAGGTCTATAGTTAGGTTAAAAAGCAGTATGCACAAAATATATTTAGTCAATTTCTACAAGATTAGACTTTTGTGCAAAAATAATATTATATATATATATATACTGCTGTTCAAAAGTTTCGGGTCTCATTCTTTATTTTGTTTTTTTTCTTCACATTGTAGAAAAATAGTGAAGTCATCAAAACTATGAAGTAACATAAATGGAACTATGGGAATTATATTGTGACTAAAAAAAATCTAAAATAAATCAATATATATATATATATATATATATACACACACACACACACACACACACACACACACACACACATCAGCATCATCAGCTGAGTAATCAAACTGAATAAAATCTGGCATGAACTATATCTTTTAGAACTAGAGAGCATGAACCAGTAAATATAATTTTCTGCCATTTAGCCCTTAATGTACCCAAAGTATACTTGGTTTTGACAATTCAATACAACCTGTGGTTTCACAGATTTATTTGTCAAAGTAGTCAGACAAATTAATTGGTGAGAAGCCGAACAGGGGCCGAAAGAGTAATTTGGGTGACACTGTGTTCTAAAGTGAGGCATGCAGTTTTGCTAAGGTTACATCCATGAAGGAATGTGAGTAGCATGTCTCAGTAATGCCACAGACTGCGCTTCAACCAACTAAAACAAATAGTGTTCATCTGCAAATGTGGAGCCAGAAAAAAACCCAAATCAGGTTATTTTCACTGTGCTTAGTCCACAGATTCAGTAAAAATAAAATAAATTAAAAAATCATATATTTTAAGCCAGCCATGCTAAAATCTCTCCTTTTATGTTTGGGTAATTTATTTAAAACAGTCAGAAAATATTGTATATGTTAAAAATGCCTTTGGATGTTCCACAAAAATTAATAAATAAATGAGTAAAATAAATTGTTTAAAATGTTTATGAGGATTTCTTTTATATATTTATGCAATGCCAGGGTATTTTGGGTGGTTACTAGGGTGTAGCTAGATTATTATAAGGTAGGTGATCACACTTTTTAAGATTTACACATTTCAATTGGTAACAAAATCTAATTTTCAAATTGAGTAATCTTTAATAAAATAAAATAAATACTGAATATTTAAGTTTTATCAATTTAATTTTGTGAAACATTACACTTTGCTAGAAGTGCCATGGCAATTTGATGGAATTTTGTTATGAAATGATAAAGCATATATCTAAAAAATAGGATAAATTGAGTGTTGTCAAGCCATAGATGGTTGCTTAAGGGCCCAAGTCAAAAGAGACCTTCTGATATTCTGATCCTTAGATGTGTGGGGACCTTTTCAGTGGAAGTCTATATTTTGTCTGCAGAGCAGGTATTTTTATTCAAAAATAAATACAAATCTTTTCAAATATAAACCATGATTCTGTATTTGTTTCACACAAGTATTCCAATTATCAGCTTTTCTTTTTTTTTTTTTTTTGCTCAAAATGAAGAGATTACTGTTTATTTTAAAAGAATAATACTACTACTGGCATATAGGGTGGTGCTTTTTATTTAATTTAGGGCTATGAAGGCTTGTGTTCAAAGCTTAGTTTAATGTTCATGTTTATAATCAAAAGGGACATGTGCTTTAAATATACTGTCCTCTACCATGTCAAAAAAGTTGTGAGGAATTTATTCACAAAACATAAGGGTTGAAAATATAGTTTATAGAATATGACAAAGGAGTGCCATCATTTTAAACACACTGATTACCTTCAGCACAGTGAATTTTAAGCCTTGTTTAAAAAGATACCATGTACACCTACAGAACAAAAACTAATTGATGTCATACTCTTAAGGCAGTTAAAATTCAGCATTTTAACATTCTGTGGATACAGTGCTTGTAAAAATAAAATGTATACATTTAAGCTGTACAGTTTAGGCATGAATTGTAGGTCTAATATAGATTCTATATGCATGTGGCAGAGGGCAGCAGTAAGCATGGACAGAGTTTCACACAGAACTTGTGTTTCGCTGTTAACTGCAGTGAATGAGCACCATGCAGTTCTGGAACATTCCTGGAGAGACTCAAAGGAGAACATACACAGTGGGAGCTTGGACCCAGCCCAAGAAAATAAATCCAGGTTTACATTTTATGAGTAAATGAGTTCATATCTAGTCAGCTCTTGAAAGTTATGAGACAAAAAGGCATGTCTGTGCTGCTGTTAAATCAAGATATTAAATTTAGATTTGTTAACTGATCATGTCTACACAAGGCATTTGGTTTGTGTGGGTGTTGGAAGTATGGAAATATGGTAGTGATGATGTTGCTGACATCTGTGGTTAAGGATAATGTATTAATAAATCATCAAGCTCTCAGTACTGTATATGTTGCATTAGACACTTCTGAGGAGTCTTGGATCTAACTGTCCAAACACATCACACACACAAGTGTTTCTTAATAATAATATACCAGATCATGCAGTAATGCATCAACTTTTGAGCAGATATTGAACAACTGGTGTGTTTGTGCTTGGGTCAGAAGTATGCACAGTGAAATAGTTTTTCCTACTCCCTTAAATATATTAATTAAATAAGTGTCCTGAGATATCTCACCGGTCTCTGTGACAGCTGTAGACTTTGTAAACAGCAAACAAAAATGTGTCTGCGGACCGCAAACATTGACGCTTTTCACCTGTCAATCACTTTGCTCGTTCTCGTAGTGTTGTATTTGAAGCAGATCATTGAGGTTATGATTCATGATGGTTGTCAGTTGAGGGTACTATTTTTCCACTGTTGACCTTATTCACAGCAACGTCATCTTTGATTTTTTTTTTAAAAAGGAATGACAACAAGTCAACAAGAGGGATAGATGTACAATCTCTTAAATGGGCCGTACTGCAGTTTAAAGTGCAAAAAATTTTGCCGGACAAAACATTTAAAAAAAATATTTCAAAGGACATTCAGTAGACAAAAAATTCCTGAGGTGAGGAAAATCAGATGTGATCAAAGAGCTTTTTGCAGCTTTACAACGGGTGTGCCATTGAAGAGATGGTACGTGGGGCTGAGAGGGTTACTTTTTAAATGTATTCCAGTTCAGATTACAGAATACATGCTGTAAAATGTCATTTGTAATGTATTCTGTTAGATTACTCAAGGTCAGTAACATATTCTAAATACTTTGGATTACTTCTTCAGCACTGGTAGATTTTTTTACTTGTTTTGACTATAAAAACTCTGCCAGTACAGTAAGACAAAATACACATTAAAAACACATTCTCTGAAAAACCTAAATATTTTATGCAGTGTTTTTTCTAAGACAAGATAAATCATATTGATTTACTTATATTTTGTATTTTAAACACGTAATCCCATTACATGTATTCCGTTAGTCCTCAACCCTGATGGTAAGTCTATCCCTCACAGCCTCCTTTGTCATACCCTTTAAAAATCAAAGATGGCACTAACATGAATAAGGTCTATAACTGTAGCAACTGTCATGTATACAGTATATGCAACAGTGAATGAATACAAAGTTATGAAACTTGGTTTAAAATAAGCCAAGTGAGCATGTAAGGTCAGGATTGTGTCTCACACCCTCATAATTATTTCACCTTATATGCAGTGTTGGGTGTAATTTTATTAGACAGTAATTAGTTACTGTAATCTATTTACTTTTTAATCAAAACATTACATTTTAGCATTTATGTAATCAGATTACAGTTACTAACTTTCAATTAAGCTAACTCATTTTAAATGCATAATATTCTTTATGTAGAATACATTTAAACATGAATAAGGTTCATATGTACTGTAGCGAACACAAGTTGAGACAGTCACAATGTCGGGGAAAAACTGCTTTATTCACAAAGCAAAGCAACAGTACAAAACAAGGGCAAATCCAGTGAAGAGTAGTCAAGGGGAGCGTGAGGTCGAGAGCCGGGGAATCAAAGTATCGTAAGGGGAAAATCCGGGAGAGAGTGGTAAACGAGAGCGGGAGGTCGAAGCCGGGAAAACAGTTAACAATTAGGGCGAAGAACTAGACGGGACTAGCGGGATCAAAGACAGGGGAACAAGGGGAGCTGACAAGCTAAGGGGTAAACAAGAGGAGGTCAGAACTAGACGAGACTAGCGGGGGGCAAAGTTACGGGAAACTAAACACAATAACCAACACCCGTGAAACGGATGTGCTGTGGTATTTATAGGGGAAGGTGCAGGTGTAAACAAAGAAAGGTGATGAGACGAGTGCAGGTGAAACTAATGTGCAGGAGGATTGGAAGCGCGTGAGAAACTCGAGGAAGGGAGATAACCTACGAGCATGGGAGCGAGTAGGAGCAAAAGTGGGCGTGAGGGCTCGAGCGAGCAAAAAGAGCGTGAAAAGCTCGAGGGGGCGGAGCGAGGGAGTGAGGTCGAGGGAGTGAGTGTGTGTGCGACGAAGCGGGGATGGGGCAGAGGAGCGGGGTTCGTGAAATGTACGTCTTTTTGCATTACTGTGACTGAAGAGTCACTGATAACAATGTTTTTTACAAAACAGTTTATGACAATTAACAAGAATCGATATTTTTAATTTGTTGAGTAGAAAAACAGAAACTTTCTGTGAAATGTGTTTTAGAAAGTTACTTAAATGTTAGAAAAATTGTAATGTGATTACTTTTCTTCTAAACTAATAAGAAGAGGAAACTTTTTCCAATATTAGAGAAGGAATTAGTCTTTTGTAATGGTTTACTCTTTGTTAAGTTATCCAACACTATTTACATGAGCTATCTAAAAAGAAATTAAGTCAGTATGATGAGCTGTTGTCATAGCAGGAAGAAATCATCTGGGAAACATTCAATACAGAACTCCTTGCACACGCCATGTTTTATTGATAAGATGTTGCAAATTATAGTAAGTGTCTGTTTAAGTCCCTCCTTTGTTTTTCTCATAAACACTTTTGTGTCCCTCTCCCCCGAAATATTTCAATGTACAAAACCTGATTACCTTGGCAACAAGATAAGGTGCTTGATCAAGCACAAGGTCCACATAACTGGCCCCAATAAATACTTTGTAGCACTTAATTTAGTTCCATGCCGTGGGCCAGTCTCCTACAGTCCGTCACTCAGCAACTGTGCGGCTGATGGAGAGAAAAGGCACAGCAGTGTCTATTTAATTAAAGCCAGCTTGGCTGGGTGTGGCAGTTCATCAACAGAGTTCAGCTCAATTTGATTTTGAAGGAGCCACTGAAAGAGCCATTAAGGGCCATTGATGTCCCACTGCACAGAAGTAATTTTTCTTGAGTTTCAGTGTGCAAGAGCAGAGGGCATAATTGGGGAAACTATTATTAAATAAGGATTAAATTGACAATTCTGTTCATATTTTTGAATAACAACACAATGAATATATGTTATAAGAGAATGTACACTCATCAACAACAACAGAGGCTGAGGGCCAGAAAAATAAATTTTGTTTCTCTCTTTTCTACATTTCAAACTTCGAAAACAAATAAAATCCAAATCTATAAATGTCAAAATCAAAAACTGTACAAAAAGAAAGAAAAAAGAATGAAAGAAAGACTATGACTGTCACAATGATCAGAATGGCAAAATGACCACCAACCAAAATGAACAACATAAGATCACTTTGTCTACTTTGGAGTGAAAGAAAACCAATTGCAACAAAAATAACATTTAAAGAAAAACAACATATGGAAATGTTCTGTAAAGTGAACACCCCCTTTTCACTTTAGTAAATTAGAGTGGCTCACTGTAGAATGGTGATCTTATTAAAAAGTTATTTTTTGTGAAAAACAGATATAGCGGTATATCTTTGTGAATATATATTTTCTTTTATATAAACATTTAGGTATCCGATTACCCTCAAAACCTTTAAAAAAACAGCAAGAGCAATTGCATCAAATAAACTGCATGAAAATGCCCTAAAAAATTATATCTTGTATTATTACAGATATTTAAATTACTTTCCATGTTTTAGCTTGATGAGGATATGGCAAAACAATGATTGTGTACTGCACTGTTATTTAGATAGAGTCAACTCAGTCTTTACACAAGTGTGGTTGCTCCACCATGCAGAAAATCATACCATAGGGCTGTTTGCATATTGCAATCTGTTGTGTTTAGACCTGGACCACAGCAGAATAAAGTAATACAAAAATAACATTTGATGGGTTTTGAGGCATGTTTTTAACATATGCACAGAATATTTGGGATGAAAGTTCCTGTGTGTATTTTTTACACACACACACACACACACACACACACACACACACACACACACACACACACACACACACACACACACACACACACACACACACACATGTTGGGTTTCCATGTTTTATGGAGACTTTCCATAGACATAATGGTTTTTATACTGTACAAACTATATGTTCTATCCCCTACCCCTAAACCTAACCCTCACAGAAAACTTTCTGCATTTTTACATTTTCAAAAAACCTAATTTAGTATGATTTATAAGCTGTTTTCCTCATGGGAACTGACAAAATGTCCCCACAATGTCAGAAATGTCAGGTTTTACTATCATTATTGGGACATTTGGTCCCCACAAAGTGATAAATACACGCTCACACACAGTATACAATATATACATAATACTGCATGTCTTTATGTATTAAGTATTGATACACAGTTTATAATCTTCATATTTCTATTATATTAAGAATTATTTCTCTAAAATGTCAGTATTTATTTATTGTAATGTCCTGCATGGGCCCCTGCAGGCTTCGGCTGCATTAGAATTACAGCCTGTCTAATTACAGGTAAGTCAGTGGTGAGAACAGCTAAATGTTTTCTACAGAGATGCCTTGAAGCCTTTGTTAATAAACTGACATTAATGAGCATAAATTCCTTGTGTGATGTGTGCCAAACACTTCCTGTGCTGAGAAGCTATAAGTCTGAAACAGCCTGCAGATGATGGTGACTCAAGTTGTATCCAATCAAGCCGTGAGTAAACATAATCTTGTTCTTGATCTTGCAATACAAAAACCCTAATGGCTAAACACTTGGCATTAAGATCACAGAGTGACTGTCTGCCTTCAGTCTCATGCCACACAGCTTGTGAGTGTTTGCTGTAGCACAGATTTTGAATCAGGTCCATGAGAGATGAGAGTGTCTCTAAGGGTGCTGTTAGTCACCATGGGCTAGCAATCATATTTACAAAGGGGACTTTCTGAATAAACATGATGCTGTGCAGCCTATCACGCAATGTCTTGGAGGCCTTTTGTTGTGATGGTACAATTTTGTGTGCACTAGTTTTGTGATTTATTGGTTGCAGTTGCTTACACTGGTTAAAAAATGCCACCAGTGTGGTAATAAATGGTTTGAGGAAATTGTGCAATTTAAATGTAAGTAAACATATTTCGCCAGTATGAATTCAGTTGTTTCTGCTTCTGAAAGCGATGAAGTTCACTTTGTATTTCATCGCAATGACATTCACGTGGAATTGTGGTCTTTAGCTTGCTTTGTTTTTGTAATACTTTTGATAAATTTGCAAATCAGCTGCATGCAATTTTAGGCCACAAACACAAAAAGTCAATCTTCCTCTTCAATAATTCATGTTCATCCACTTTAAAATAGCAACTTATAGTTAAATCAATATACTGTAAAGTATAGTTAACTTATAGTTTTCACATAAATTGATCAACATTATGCAAATGTCTATTGATACCATTTTAGGATCATATTTTCAAGGGACCTTCAATCTGTTGTGATATAATTATAGTTCAGTCTGATATTCCACAGTTCTGAGGCTCTGCATCTACATGAGGTGCGCAGTGTAACCAGTGTTACTAGGGTTGTTTTTATATTTTATGCTTGGGAAAAGACCACCACTTGGGTGGCTGGAGCCCTGTCAGTATCAGGTCTCAGACTAATCTTAATCCTTAACCTAAACCTGACCCTTGGTTCGCCCATCTCAAACATCTTATCCACACTGAAAACAAATATGAACCTAAAAATGTTTTCATGTGATAACATCTTAATTAACTGGATTTATTTAAATCAACTATATATTTTAATAAGTCTGAATCAACCTGAATATATTAGATTACACAAACGAAGCAAATTTTAAGGGTTTGATCAGGTAGAAATAGTTCCTTTGCAGGTGACCACTATTTACATTGCAAACCCAATAAAACTGTACACTAATAAGTGTAAGTAGTCGCGTCACTAATCAAAATGACATTATTAACCATATACGACCCTTTTCAAAAATGTATCATTTAAAAATAATTTTTGCGCTTTACACATTTGTTTATGTCAGAAAATTAAGCGCCATGGAACAGCTGTAGTCCGCAATAATTACATTATTAACTGACACCACACGCCTGTCAAAATACTTTCCACGGTTACCCACTCGTCAGAACATGCAAGCGATTATGTGTTCATTTGTGCTGCACTTTCAACCCCAGCTTTCCTTTATCATAGTAAAAGTTACGAACGATCATAAAGTGAAGTGCAGAGATGGCACATTTGAAACGGTAAGCTCTTTGAACGCAGCTTTGCATTGCTAATAGCCTAGTAAAAAGTAGATCTAATTAATAGAAAATTATAGTCTACGCATATTTAAAAAAAAAATCTAAATTAATTTTCTATTAGATTTGCATATGAATGAAACAGCAAAATTCCAATTAGCAACAAACTTAAGTGCCAAGTCCGTTTATAGCTGTACCTTGATCTTTTTATTATAGGTAAAATTATCTTTCCAACACAGCTCTATAGAAAACAACTACACAATTGTTATACAGTCTAAGGAGCCACTATGATCAGGTGAGGTTTTTTTGTTGTTGTTATTTTTTTTTGCGAGGGATTTATGATTTTACATCGCTATTTTTCTCTGTTTTTAACAAAGTATGTTTATCTCTTTATTATTTGGAGCAGCAAAATGTTTATGAGCTTGAACACTATTTTTTCTTTCCCACATTAAAGGTTTTCTGTTCTTACTTGCCTATCAGTGCTGCTGTTCAGCACCTCAGCCATGCCATACAGGCCCAAGGTAATATCTTCTCATGTGGGCACTCTTTACTTTACAGCAAAATACAAAAGACAAAAAATAAACAATGACTTTGGTCTCTTTTAATTACAACTGTTGTTGCAAGGGCTATCCTGACCTTTCTTGTTTCATTAAGAAGTTCGGGATGTAAAGATTTAACGTTAAAACTTAATTTAACATTTAAATATATAAATCTGTGATTTTTATTGACATTACTGTAAACTACTCTTTATCTGTCCTCTGATAGATCTAAAACAGATAATTTCAGCATATATCTAATATGTTAAGACAGTTTAAAAATAGTTTTGTGCACTAAAGGGTGGCTTGTTGCTTTTACAGTGGAAAATGGTTGGCAAAGCTGCTCAGGACACAGTGGAGTAAGTACATTTTTGTCTTGCCTTCTGCACACTGTGAAGGATCAAAGTAGGTCCACATTTTACAATCAGTAAAACCAGAGGTTTGTATTTCTGAAATCTTGTATTGTACATTGTCTAATCAAACAAAAATGAAATATTCTGTTTCAATTGTAGATCTGATGATTTCAATGGGAAGATGATGCTGGGAATGAAAGAGGTGGAGCCACCACAGGACATTGATCCTGACATGTTGATATGGAAAGTCGTAAAAGAAGAAATACAGCAGAAATACAACAGACCTGAAGAGGATAAAGATGCTCTCTACCACCCCGCTGAAATTCAGCTTGCAGCTGAACAGCCTGAAACCTTCTTTCAGCCACTGGGACGAGATCAGGTACGGATGTATGATAAACCAGAAGAGGACAGGGATTATCTATACCATGGCATATTTGCTGAAGCTGATAAGAAGCTCTATCCTGAAGAGCCAATGAGAGCAGAGAAGGATGCTCAAGTAATTGGAGGTAATAGCAGGCGCCTGTACTCAAGCCCTGAAGAGGACAAAGATGGCCTGTATCATGCAGATGTCAGAGTAGAACAGTCTGACAAGCAGGCTACACCGATGAACATATTCCTTGTTCACCCAAAAAGGGTCCACACAGAGCCAGAGGTAGACCTGGATGGCCTTTATCATATTTAAGCAAT
This sequence comes from Xyrauchen texanus, assembly GCF_025860055.1. NCBI lineage: Eukaryota > Metazoa > Chordata > Actinopteri > Cypriniformes > Catostomidae > Xyrauchen > Xyrauchen texanus. The sequence goes on along the minus strand of NC_068299.1, from coordinate 19,497,628 downwards.
AATACAACAAGTGATGTAATGTCTAAAGGACTGCAACACTGGATGTTAATTTACAATACATTATGAATTTGTTAAATGGTGTGTTTTTTGCAACTTTAAAATAAAATGTGTCTTAGCATGACTTTTATTGAACAGAATTAAACATAGAACAATCATAGAAGGTTTGTTGTAAGTATGATCAGTATATGTCTCTAACTCATAAACACAACAATGACTTTGACCACAACTGGTAAGCCATAAGGTTGATTATTTTTTATAATAAAATATTTTTATTATAAATGAATAAAAATAAAATGAGAATAAACCAATGGAAAAAACAGAATATTAGTTTGCATTCTATCTCAAGTATTTATTAAGGAAAATCAGTCTTAAAAACAGAATATTCACAAACTTGAATAAGATGGTGTTAACTGCCAGCATGACTATTGGCCAGCAAATTGAACTACAGATGTTGCACAGGAGAAAAGGAAAAAACAGGAAGCTTAGTATGTTAAGTTTGAAAAACTTCACTCTCATTTTTGGAACAGAAGAAAAACAAGCAATTTGTTCAATTGTATGAATCTTACACATACACACACACACACACACACACACACACACATATATATATAAAATGATATAGATATACAGTACGAGTATGTATTATGAAAGCGAATACATTCTACAAGAGTTATATTGACTTCTTAAATGAAAGTCATATTCATAAATCTATAATGACACATTTGAAAACTGCCGGTGGTAATTGTCTATTTTTGTCTATTCCCTTTAATTGGTGATGAATAGTTCCTATCATATGAGATATGATCTTTAGTGTATATAAGAGCTTACAGCAGGTCCACATGATTCCATACTTTTAGCCCCTTCAGTTTGTCACTTTGCACAAGGTCCATGACAGCTGCCTACCAAATCAGACCTTATCCAGTGACAACCTGATTTTTTATTTATTATTATTATACAATTCGGAAAATAGTTACATAAAAGTGAAAAAGTTACATTAAAAATACAGTGTGTAAATTTGTGGGTTTTAGCATAGCCATTTAATAAATAAAAGATGTCAGAATGTAAGGAACGTTATCACCAACCAAATCTTCATAGGTATCAAGAGGAAAAAGCTTCAATATTGCCTGCAAAATTTCTGGTATACCCACATCTATGACAGACATTTTTGGCTGTTTACTCAATTCACCCATTATATTAAGAATGATTTCTGGATGAATAGATATTTTTGTGCTTACAAAAAACGACCATGGTAACCATGACTTCCATATCAGACTGCTATTTCTACTAACTAAACCATAATACTGTGGTACTGTAGGCTATATAGTATTCGGCTATGTATCTTAACCAAATATGATATCTAATTTAAGAAGTGAGCACATTTTATACTAGTAAATTCTGGAAAAAATTGATGTACCCAAAACGTGTTATACATTTTAACAAGAGGTACAGAAAAGGTTCTCTTGAGGGTTCAAATCCAGTGACAGACCTTGTTCCTTAAACAGTAGCCTGAGATGACAGTGCGGCAAACGAAATGAAAAGATTTGTAGGTAGAAACTCTATTCTATACCATTTCTACAGTTTGGTGGAAACTGTGGATCCCATGGCAAACATGATTTGGACGCTTGTAGGACATATACCATCCGATCTTATCTCCACCGGACGACATTTACAAATAGATGAGGTTGGAAAATGTGCGCCTGTAAGAATTGAAAAAAGTGATAAAAATCACATTCAGTGCATGGCGTTCATTTCGTTAGTGCTGCATTAATGCGCCTTTGCTAATATGAAGACAAAAAAGACCAAAGCTATGGCAGATGGAACCGTGGTGTTCTTTTAATTCTGATGTTTTGAGGAGCATGAACTTTGGCTCAGAGATACTAAAATCTTGACATTTGTAGCTATGTGACGTAGCCTATAAAGTTGAGTGACATTTTGAGGATCGAAAATGAAAGAGCAAATCACGTAACAATCTCTGCCTTCTGCTGGATCAAACTTCGGATTTATCATGATCATCACATTTTTAAATGTTCAGCTTCATCTAAATTAATGACATGATACATTCTTTTAAACGCAGGCTAAATATCGTTTCGGAATAATCTAGAAATGGCTCTTGTGAAACAAGCACCATCGGAGATTTGTCTGCTTTGACTTACAGTTCATCTCCATGACCCATTTGCGCCAAAACATACATTAATTAAGGTGTAAGTAATGAGTGTATTTATTTTAGCATAACCATTTAAAAACAGTGACAGTTCGGACAAGTTTGTACGGAGTCATGTGACCTTTTAGTATTTTTCAATTGGTCAGACGCACTAAGACCTGATTCAAACGCAAGATGCGTTTCATGACTCAAGTTGCACTCCAAGTGCTCAATGAATGACCGACCGATTTTATACTGTGTTCAACAATGTCTTTGTAAGAAGTTAATGATTATACACATTAATATTCAATATATGCTATAAAGCGCTCAATTGTAAAAAAAAAAAAAAAAAAAGAGTTTGAAATATGGCATATAAATATGGCGATAAACAGATTACCATGCAAAGGGCCTATTTCTGACGGCGCCACATTATTTTTTGTCAATGCGAACCAGTTAAGCTCGCTCTAAAATGTTGATGAAATATCCGTGTGATCACGAGGACATCAGCTGTAGTGTGACAGGTTACGACACTTTCAGCTTGTTTTCAAAGATGTGCACCTGCGTAATAGCCTACATTTACCGCGTGAAATTAAAACAATATTGCTGTCGACCATACTGGGTTAAAATACAGCCAATATTTTTTAAACTAAATTACTTTGGCACAATCCAGGAAATGATCAGATTAAAGTCGCAAATAGTTTTGTCTGTAAACTAAAATAAGATTAATTAGTTCCTACGGAAATCATTATTTTAATATTTAAAATCAAGAACGAAACGTCTAGACGTGTAGCAGCTTTGAAGAGGAATTTCAAGTGATGTGGTTGTAATTCAGGGAAATTTGCTCCAATAGAGGTGTGTGGAGGCTTTGCAGCTGCGAAATGTAGAAAGATGGAAGACTGGTGAAAGAAAAGACATTCGGAGGAGCCAAGACTGTCTGATCATTTCAAAGATCTTTTCTTTTACCCAGGAACCATGCTGCTCCCTCTTTGGTTCTGCTTTTTCAAACGAGTTTATCACGCTATGAGGAGCTGCCTCTGCCAAAATGTAACGTTTTGCCCCTTTTGTCTGCGCTGAGCGCCTCAATTCGGTCTACATTTATTATTTTGACCTTTCGTTAGCAGGGGATAGACTTCAAAGTGGAACCTCTCTTTTGCTGTCTTTAAGGAGACCGTTGTGCTGTGTCGGTGTGTGGAGAGAACGTTTTTTCTCCTCTTTTAAAAGTTTTGTTCCAGGGGCTGAGAAGAAAGCTGGACTCGGAGGGGAATATTGAATGAAAATTAAAATCAATTAGGCTATGGACTTTTGAGAGAGTTGGAAAGACGCCGTGCGAAAAAAGCAGAGGTTTTCAAGTGAGAAAACGCTCTCCGTTGATGTGCAATTGAGTTGAATAGGCTCGTCCTAATTGCATTTGCTGTGGTTCTTTTGGACGCTGTATTGTCTAAACGTATTTTTATTATAAATAATGTTTCGAATTGTACTTTGTTTTAATAATAGAAATGTTCATTTTAATACGTAAAAGTAGGCTGTAAATTCTCTGCTGATCTTTAACCTGGCCTATCATTGAATTAAATGGCAATACGTTTTACAGTTAATCTATAATCAGCTAGTTTGAGGTTTGCTTTAAAAGCAATGCTGCGACATTTTCTGGAATAAATTAAATTGCATTTAGCCAACGTAGTTAAAAAAGCGGAAAAGGCAAAAACCTAATCTAAAACATATCAGAATATGCAAAAAAAAAAAAAAAAAACATATATATATATTATATACATCATTATCATAAAAATATGTAGGCCTACATCGAATAGAGTGAAATGTTTATCGCGTTGTCACCGTAATAAAAAAAACCGCGATAAGCTGGAAAAGGTTTAGAAGTTTTAAAAGCAAATTTTTTTGAGACTTTAAACAAGCTATCTGTAATTCGCACGATGGTTAATCATAACAGCCTAATAATAATAACTTAATATGCCGAACACCTGAACTAATTGTGAGGAAATCACTGTCACTCAGAAACTTGCCATATATCTTGACTCAGTTGTGCAGCAGTGAATAGCTACCTAAAAACAAAATTACCTCACTTGATTCTCACATAGAATTTCACATAAAATACACTCAGAAATGGGAATTTATATACATTAAATTATTTAGCCTACTAAAATTATTTTTTTAAATGTATTATTATTGTCATATTTCTGTTGTGGGCTACCCCTGGTCCTTTTGTAATGTTTTGAGCATAAAAATAAATAAATAAATAAATAAATAAAAAACTAATTTAGAAATACATTAATAGCACCACCTACCGATGGGTCATTGCGATGCGTTACAGGTCTGAATTAATTTCCATAATTGAAACTGCCAGATCAGCATATTCTGTACATAAGTCGAATTAGAGTAGGTATGAAACCCCATATTTTTATTTCTTCTTTTTTTTATTTATTTTTTAATTTTCTTTTTATAAACAAGAATGATATTTTAGACACATTACTAATATACCTTTTGCAAAACCATGAACAAATGTCATAGGAATTATAACTACAACTACACAAGTTACTGTACTGGATCACTCTATTTATAGTGTAAATAAATAAGCAAATCTTTTCAAGAATTCATAAACAGCCCTTGATACTTTAAGTAATTTCCAATCCAAGCAATTCTTTTTTCTCTCTACTAACATACTCTCGAGTATTCTTGCAAGCATCTGTGTAAAGCACATATAATGTCACAAGACTGTAGGATACTATAAAGCTATTTGTAGGTGAATAAATCAAACAGCATTTACAGTTCATTTAAAACAAAGGACATAATCAAATCTTTACATTGATTAGATAAAATGTAATGCAAAAGAAAAGATAAACTACTGGGAAGGGTAAATGTAAGCCCACTGAATCACGGTCTTTATGATGTCTTATGAAATCTTCTTTGAAACAGCAAACCAGGTTTTAATGTAATATTTGATATAAAAAAACAGTTAAGGCAAAATAGAGTAAATTAATATCAGCATTTGATCATAAACTAAATATCACTGTGTTTAAAAATCACCCTATTTTCACTGGAAACCTAATTGTCCTGGAAAGCAGCCTTCCTTTTCTCAACAAAGGCAGTCATGCCTTCCTTTCTGTCCTCCTGAAAATTAGAACACAGCAGGTTCACAAATTATGCAATCTCTTCCCCCAGAAAAAGAAATGAATAAATGGAAATAAATAATGTGACACACCGTGGCAAAGGTCGCATGGAACAATCTTTTTTCAAGTCGACAGCCCTCAGCTAAATTCAGTTCAAATGCTGTAAAAGGAGGACAAAAGAAAAATCAGTTTTTAAATGCTCTGGACCACATGCATGCCTTTATTAAGGACCACCAGATTTAAATGGATTAATCAAATGAACGTCAATGGGCCTTGTTAATGAAACATGAGAAGACCGCATATAATGTGTAAATTGTTCATAAATTAATTGTCGTATTGAATGTAAAATTTCATGAGGCCCAGTGTGTGTGTGTGTGTGTGTGTGTGTGTGTGTGTGTGTGTTTGTTTGTACACAAACACAGATATACAAACTCTAGGCAATGTCCAAATACAGGATTAGTTAATTAAATCCTTACCTGCATTAACAGCTTCCTTTGCCATAGCTGAAACAAGCTTGGAATTGCTGGCTATTTTCTCACCACATTTGATAGCTTCTGAAACCAGCTGATCCACAGGGTATACTTTACTTACCAGACCTACAAGTTAACACATTAGCCCAGATATTAAATTGAGAGACTGAGCTTAAATATGATCTAGTTTTATATCAATCAAGTAGGAAGCTGTACTAATAATGTTAAAGAAAGGTTTGAAAGACAAACCAGACTGTTTTGCTTCCAGAGCTGAGATTCGGTCTCCTGTCAGGACCATCTCCATTGCGAGGGATTTCCCCACTGCTCTCGTAAGCCTCTGAGTGCCACCAGCACCTGAGGCCAAACAATAAATTAATTAATGTGATTTCAGCTGCCTTTCAATTCTCAGTGATTAACATTCTGAACTATGCTTCAGCTGCAATCAATGCAACTAAGAAATCCATAAAAAATTACCAGGGATGGTCCCCAGCAAGATTTCTGGCTGTCCAAACTGTGCCTTCTCTCCAGCGTAGATTATATCACACATCATGGCAAATTCACATCCTCCACCAAGCTATGTCCACAGGAAAATAACATATGTATATTTGATCCTTGACGGAAAAAAATAGTGTTGTACAAATTAACTCTTTAAGTACCTACCGCAAACCCATTGACAGCAGCAATAACAGGCTTTTTGATTCTTGATACTCTGTCCCAATGTGCCAAGAAGTTGCCACCATAGCATTCTTGAAAGGTTCTGTTCTGCATCTCTTTAATATCAGCTCCAGCTATTAAAGACAAAAATTGTAATAACATGTAATCAGTACAAATTGACAATACAAAAGATATTATATAATATTATCTTGATAGTTTCACACCTGCAAAGGCTTTTTCACTCCCTGTGATGACAATTGCTCCAACTTCACTGTCAGATTCGAACGTATCAAGGGCTTTGCCCACCTCACACATAAGTCCATCACAAAGAGCATTCAGGGCCTTCGGTCTGTTCAGCTGTATGAAACCAACATTCTTCTTTTCACCTTTTTTGTCAATCATTATGTATTGATACTGGCCACCTGCAAAAGACATGTGGGTGGGGACCAATAGTTCACCTAAAAATTAACTAATTAAAAGTAGATAAAGGCAGTAAAAAAGTAATCCATACCACTCCAGTGGTTTAATCAATGTCTTCAGAAATGATATGATCATTGTAGATGAGAAACAGATCAATATTTAAAGGGGTCATATAATGGTACATGCACTTTTTCAAGTTGATTGTACTGAAATGTGTGTTGCCTGTACACAACCATCCTATTATGATAAAAATCCATCCAGTGTTTTTGTTTTAATCTCCTTATACAGGTGAAACTCGAAAAATTTGAATATCGTGCAAAAGTTCATTAATTTCAGTAATTCAACTTAAAAGGTGAAACTAATATATTATATAGACTCATTACAAGCAAAGTAAGATATTTCAAGCCTTTATTTGATATAATTTTGATGATTATGGCTTACAGCTTATGAAAACCCCAAATTCAGAATCTCAGAAAATTAGAATATTACATGAAATCAATAAAAAAAGGATTTTATATACAGAAATGTCGGCCCTCTGAAAAGTATAATCATGCATATGTACTCAGTACTTGGTTTGGGCCCCTTTTGCATTAATTACTGCCTCAATGCGCGTGGCATGGATGCTATCAGCCTGTGGCACTGCTGAGGTGTTATGGAAGACCAAGATGCTTCAATAGCGGCCTTCAGCTCTTCTGCATTGTTTGGTCTCATGTCTCTCATCTTTCTCTTGGCAATGCCCCATAGATTCTCTATGGGGTTCAGGTCAGGCGAGTTTGCTGGCCAATCAAGTACAGTAATACCATGGTCATTGAACCAGGTTTTGGTACTTTTGGCAGTGTGGGCAGGTGCCAAGTCCTGCTGGAAAATGAAGTCAGCATCTCCATAAAGTTTGTCTGCTGAAGGAAGAATGAAGTGCTCTAAAATGTCCCGGTAGACGGCTGCATTGACTCTGGACTTAATAAAGCACAGTGGACCAACACCAGCCGATGACATGGCTCCCCAAACCTACACAGACTGTGGAAACTTCACACTGGACTTCAAGCATCTTGGATTGTGTGCCTCTCCATTCTTCCTCCAGACTCTGGGACCTTGGTTTCCAAATGAGATGCAAAATTTGCTCTCATCAGAAAAGAGGACTTTGGACCAATGAGCAACAGACCAGTTCTTTTTTTCTTTAGCCCAGGTAAGACGTTTGACATTTGAAGCCCATGTCCAGGACCCGTCTGTGTGTGGTGGCTCTTGATGCAGTAACTCCAGCCTCAGTCCACTCCTTGTGAAGCTCCCCACACATTTGAATGGCCTTTTCCTGACAATCCTCTCCAGGCTACGGTCATCCCTGCTGCTTGTGCACCTTTTTCTTCCACACTTTTCCCTTCCACTTAACTTTCTATTAATGTGCTTTGATACAGCACTTTGAGAACATCCAACTTCTTTTGCAATTACCTTTTGAGGCTTTCCCTCCTTGTGGAGGGTGTCAATGATGGTTTTCTGCACAACTGTCAGGTCAGCAGTCTTCCCCATGATTGTGAATTCAACTGAACCAGACTGAGAGACCATTTAAAGGCTCAGGAACCCTTTGCAGGTGTTTAGCTGATTAGAGTGTGACACTTTGAGCCTACAATACTGAACCTTTTCACAATATTCTAATTTTCTGAGATTCTGAATTTGGGGTTTTCATAAGCTGTAAGCCATAATCATCAAAATTATATCAAATAAAGGCTTGAAATATCTTACTTTGCTTGTAATGAGTCTATATAATATATTAGTTTCACCTTTTAAGTTGAATTACTGAAATTAATGAACTTTTGCACGATATTCTATTTTTCGAGTTTCACCTGTATATTTTCCCCTGCCTCAAATCGAGCCGTTCGACCGTGTGACGTCACACGGTCGGACGCCCCTCCCAGGATTGTTGATTGACAGCAGTGTTTCAACACAGACCCGCCCTCGCTCGTGAGTGAGCTGTCAATCATAGTCCGTCATCATTGTTGATACACTGGAGCAGAATGGCGCCTAAGCGATTGTGGTGTTCTGTTCTTCGGTGTAATAACGAACACAGCAGTCATTTTGATGTTCCTAAATCTGAACCGCTGAAGACGCAGTGGCTGAGTTTTGTTTACGATGGGAATATTCCCCACGAGCAACGTCAATGCGTTCATGTTTGCGTGAATCATTTTTCACCAGACTGCTTTATAAGCGAGGGTCAGTATAAAGCTGGTTTTGTTAAGAAGCTGCTGCTGAAAAAAGATTCGGTACCAACTATTTATATTCCCTCTGCACCTCCAGAAGAAGTAAGTGTAACGTTTTATTAACCTTTATATTAATCTTTGCAAATCGCTTGCACGCTTCACAATGAATGTGGCTAATGTTTACACTCAGGGTACATTACGGCATGTTTTCCATAACGTTACGACGTTCTCAATATAATTCATAATCCCACGTTTATAATGAACAACGCGTTATGGTTATTGTGTTATTAAAAACTGTGTACGCAGGTGTTACAGTTAACATGGTAACACTAAGTTACACCTGGTTTACTTGTATGTTACTGATTAAGAAGTAATGTACAAAAAAACAGTTATACGGAGAATAACTCCAGAATGGAGGGGCGGGGTGACCAAAGCTCATTATCATTTAAAGTCATATGCACTGATACGGCGTGCTGAAAGCAGAGCTGTTTTTGAGCAGGTAAAATTCGTGTTTTCTTAAAATACTAATGAGAATTTTTAATAAAAGTATATTACAAAGTTTTCATTTAGACCCTAAAGATTCATATTAACTTGTACAAAAATGGCATTATATGACCCCTTTAAGACCTTTCTTACTATCAATCACCCCTTTCACCTCCATTCTTTTTCATTTGTTTTTGACAATTCACATTCTTCATGCATATTACCTACTGGACATGGAGGAGGACTTAAATATTGATGTTTCATGACCACACCTAACTTCTGGAGATATATATTTGACCACTGGAGTCTTATGGATTACTTTTATACTGCCTTTATGTCCTTTTTATGAGCTTCAAAATATTGGTGCCCATTCACTTGTATTGAATGGACTTACAGAGCTGAAATATTCTTCTTAAAATCTTCTTTGTTTGTGTTCTGAAGAAGAAATTAAGTCATACACATCTGGGATGGCATGAGTGTCAATAAATGATGAGAATGTCCATTTTTGGGTGAACTATTCCTTTAACATGCAGTCTCAATACATTTATTTTAAATAGTATTAATGATACTTAATAAAGATAACTTTATTAGGGAATATAGTATGTTTCACTTCAGTTCACAAGCTGCCGTGGCTTTTATTATGGAGGATATAAGTTGGTACGAAATTAGTCAAGGGTGAAAAGGCATATTTAGGCGAAATAACTCTTTCTAATGTACACAAGCACTAAGGAAATCTGCAGGTACTGTAAAGTTATTCCAACAATTAGCAGGTTAGCAGACTGTGCAGATGGCCAAAGATCATCCGGCGGCCATGATATTTGAGGAAGTTTATTATTTAATTTTTTTGTGATCGTCAAATCTGGACAAAAAGTTACAATTTGCAACCATTTCGCTGTCAGAACTTGAATATATGGCATTTCATTACACTCATTCACACAACCAGCGCACTTCGATGACGCAATTTTCCGACCTCGGCAAAGCTCGTGAATGACACAGAAAAAGAAGACATTGTTTTTAAGTACAAATATATTCAGTTACCTGAACTGCATTGCCTTGTTGCTGCTAATGCAGATGGCACTAATCTATGTTTGAGAAGTAACCCTGTGGATCTGTAGAGTAGCGCCATGGTTGCGCGGAGTCAACAACAGTAACGTTACTGTCACTGTGCAGCTCTGAAGACGTGCTGTTGGCTCTCGTTGGTGACGTCACATCTAAACCTGGATGCCAGATATAGTAGAAAATCAAAACATTAGATTATTAATCTAATTGAGCATTTTTATTGTTGCTCAAACATAAATCACTAGCACTCTTTATTTAATTTTTTTAATTAATATAATTTTCAGAAGCCCTTTTCAGAATAAAAAATAAAACAAGTTGTTGAGAAGTATTAGAAACGTTCCATGTTCTTGTACTTTTTATTTCATTTTATGTTTTGTTGAATATTTGCATTTGTTTTTTGCCACAGGTAGGTTGTTGCAAACTGGTGTTATGAATGCAATTTTTGAATGTTTGTACAATTTAGTATTAGATGGAAAT